>NC_072035.1:16607975-16877167 GCF_027791375.1 Indicator indicator
GTGATATGGCTCCTAAAAGCCAGGGGATGTTCAAACAGCTGTTTCAGAGGCCTAGTGAAGGGCATGACAGGGCCCCATGTGGCTTAACTGAGATGGAAACCTTCCTGTTCCTGCTTGCCACTGTCTCCTCATGTTTATCTTTCTATTTAACATCAACGAGGGCAGAGGTGCCCCAGGACAGCTCAAGCAGTGATGGGAGTTAGGTTTGGCTTTGGAAAGGGAGGGCAGGCAAAGGACCCTATTAAAATCATAAAATTGAAGTTGTCCCTTAGTAGGGTTGTTGTTAAAAGAGCATTTCCATTAAATTTCAGAACCAATCCTCAAGTGATGCTTGGTCTGTGGTTTAATTTGTCTTGGCTGCTCAGGAGGAGCACATGGTCTGGCTTCACAGCCATTTCTCTTAATTTATTGATGTTTGGTTCCATGTATGTTGCTACTGAGGAGATCTGGGAGGTTTCTGGGGGAAGACAGAGCTTTACTGGGAGCCCATGCAGAGGCTGGAAGGTGCTGAATATATTCCCATGCCCTGTGAACAGTGTTACCCTTGTAAAAGCTCTGTTTTGTTTTTCAAAGTTAACTGCTAAGGATTACCTCAAAGACCATTCTCCCCAGAAGCCCATAAACTGCTGCCTCTGGGAGGGTTTTTGGGTAATGGTCAGGGAACTTCTTTGTTGTGAGGGTGCTGGAGCCCTGGAGCAGGCTGCCCAGAGAGATTGTGGAGTCTCCTTCTCTGGAAAGATTCCAAACCCACCTGGCCACTGTGATGCTGGGCAAGCTGCTGTGGGTGCCCTGCTTTAGCAAGGGGGTTGGACTGGGTGATCTGTAGAGGTCCCTTCCAAGTCCCACCACACTGGGATTCTGTGGATTCTGGAGGTACACTGGCTGCAATAGAAAGCAGTCTGTCCCTGTGTCATTGTGAAGGTGCTGGCAGCCTCCACTGGCATTCCACGTGTTCCCGTAGAGATATGAGCACACTGAAATTGGCAGCTGACTGTCATCAGCTTGACACTTGGATTTAATTAACTTCACATCTGTCTGATGGCCAAAGTGGCTGAAATGGCCCCGAGGCTGGGGGAAATTGAGGTCAAGGCCCAGTAGTGGTTCTCAGGGTTCAGCGTGGAGAAAAGCAGTGACACCAGACAGAAATGAGTCTGCCCTGTGCCCATTCCTGGGTCACCTTCTTCCCTCTGTCCACATCTCGCAGAAATCAGTGAGAGAGCCCCCAGGGAGTCCTCAGTAAAATCTGTAGCTGGCAGAGCACAACATGGAGTATTAAGGCAGCAGTTTGAGAAGGAAAAATGTAGGATAGTGCTCCTGCCTGGAGCTTTCCCAAGCACCTTGGCTAGATGGGCGAAACACCAGCTCAGTGTCTCTGAACATGCTGTAATAAAACATTGACCTGGGGAGACCTTCTGGTTCTCTACAACTCCCAGAAAGGAGGCTGGAGCCAGGTGGGAATTGGGCTCTTCTCCCAAGGAACAAATGACAGGACATGAGGAAATGGCCTCACCTTGCCCCAGGGGAGGTTTAGGTTGAACATGAGGAACAGTTTCTGCCCCAGAAGGGTTGTCAAGGCCTGGCCCAGGCTGCCCAGGGCAGTGGTGCAGTCCCCATCCCTGGAGGGGTTTCAAAGCCCTGGAGATGTGGTGCTGAGGGACCTGGTTTAGTGGTGCCCTGGCAGTGCTGGGTTAATGCATGGACTCAATGATCTGAAAGCTCTTTTCTGTCCAAAACCATTCTGTAGTTCTAGGATTGCTCCTAGAGGCTTATGGCAGGGCATTTTTTTTTTTTGGTTAATACTTTAAAGCATCAAGATAGGAAGCCCTGGGTTTTAAGGGGGGAGGGGCTGGATTTATGCAAAGACTTCTAAGCTGGTACAAAGCCCATCTGAAAGCATCCATGGCTGCCTGCAGGTCCAGGGGAGTGAATTCAGCTGCATATCAGGGGCTGGAGACGTGAAGAGCAAAGGGCCAAGCTGAAGGCCTTCTTTAGAAAGCAGCTGCATTGACTTCATTTCATAATGAGCAAGATGGATTTAATTAGCACACATCTCTTGTTTGCAGCTGAATAATGCTCCCTGTTGACTGGCTGAGCTGTTTGGGGAAATGGAAACAGGATCCTTCCTCCTGGCTTGCTGGGCACAGAGCGCTGCAGGGTGCTGCTGCTGCTGGGAGCTGTCAGCCCCTGGCCTGAGTTCTCAGATGGAAATAAGTGTTCAGTGTGATCTTCAGAGGGGTGAACTCAGGGAGAGCCTGATACTCTTCCCATTACTTTTCTCATTTCCTCAGCACAGGAGAGTCATGGACCTCTGCTGGGAGGCCAGGCTGAGAAGAGTTGGGGTTGTTCAGCCTGGGGAAGAGAAGGCTCCAGGGAGACCTTCTGGTGGCCTTTCAGTCCTGAAAGGGGCTGGTCAGAAAGCTGGGGACAGACTTTTGAGCAGGGCCTGGTATGCCAGGACAAGGAGTGATGGTTTGAAATTAGAAGAGAGAGATTCAGAGTGGAGAGAAGGAAGAAATGTTTGCCACTGAGGGTGGGGAGAGCCTGTCCCAGAGAGGTGGGAAATGCCCTACCCCTGGAGCCATTGCAGGCCGGGTTGGTCGGGGCTCTGATAGTTGCAATGTCCCTGCTGACTGCAGGGGGCTTGGACTGGATGACCTTTAAAGGTCCCTTTCAACCCAAATCATTCCACGATTCTCTGATTCCATTCATCCCCTGTAACGGGAATTGCTGGGAGAATCTGGGAGTCATGCCTCAGGCTGTGGGATCTGGCTGCCTGAAATCTGCCAAAGCTTTCTGCCCTGGCTGTCAGGGAAGGCGGGGAGGAGCTCCTGCAATTATTGCTGTCCAGGTGATGAAAGGAGAAGTTTAAAATCCAATTTCAAAAGCTGGCTGCTGCTGGGCTTCTGCAGGCAGAATTCCCATGGAGATCTGGGGAAACTAGTGTGGGACCATTGCAGAATCTCATTTGTTTTCCCCATTCCCAGCAGCTGCTTCTGCAGAGCTGAAGTGCAGGAGATAGCAGCTGAAGCAGGGAGCTTTTATGTTAGCAGAACCTTTAAGAGATGATGGCATGGGATGTGCAGTGTGTGTGTGGGGATTTTTCAGGCTGTAAAAACCACAGCAGAGCCTGCCAGTGTTGTGAGAGTGTTCCCTCTGGGTTCACAGCCCCACCACAGTGCATCAAAGCTGGCTGCCAGGCCTGCTGCAAAACCCTGGGGTGGGGGAAAATTATGGCTTAATGTTCGTTAAGCAGCACTTGGTGTTGGCTTCCTGGGCTGGAGCAGGATGCTTTTACACCTCAAGCCCTGCAGAGCTGAATTATTCTAGGCAGGAGACAGGTCTGTGTTCCCAGGTGAATCAGTCACATCAGGGAGAGCTGAGGCTGATCAGCAGCTAACAAGGTGCTTCACCTCAAGGATCCCAGAATTCCAACATGATGGGGGTTGGAAGGGACCTCTGGAAATCATCCATTCCAACCCCCTTGCTAAAGCAGGGCACCCACAGCAGCTCGCCCAGGATCACAGTGGCCAGGTGGGGCTGGAATCTCTCCAGAGAAGGAGACTCCACAACCTCTCTGGGCAGCCTGCTCCAGGCCTCCAGCACCCTCACAGCAAAGTTTCTCCTCCTGATCAGATAGAATGCCCTGGGTTTCAGCTTGTGCCCATTGCCCCATGTCCTGTCCCTGGGCACCACTGCCAAGAATGTGGCTCCAGTCCTCTTGCCCCCCACCCTGAGCATTGATCAGATCCCCTCTGGGGCTGCTCTTCTCCAGTCTCAATAGCCCCAGGGCTCTCAGCCTTTCCTCCTCAGAGATCCTCCAGGCCTCTACTATACTCTCTCCAGCAGTTCCCTGTCTCTCTGGAACTGGGGGGCCCAAAACTGAAACCAGGACTCCAGATGCAGTCTCACTAGGGCAGAGCAGAAGGGCAGGAGAACCTCCCTTCACCTGCTGGTTACATTTTTGTGTTGGCTTTGTGGCCATGAGGGCACAGTTCTGGCTCATGGGCAATTTGTTCCCACCAGCAATCCCAGGTCCTTCTTCATGGAACTCCTTCGCAGCAGGTAACCCCTCACCTGTACTGGTAACAAGGAGTTATTCCTCCCCAGGTGCAGGACCCTACACTTGCCCATGTTGAACCTCTTTAAGTCAGAGGAGCTTCATGATTTGAAGGAGATTAGTTGTGGTGTGAGGCCTGAGTGGTTTCCAGGGGTTAAATGTTGAAGAGCAGCTCTCAGGAGTGGGAGAGGATGGGATTTTGGCAGGGTTGCCCAGCAGGTGCTGGGCTGGCTGGCTGGCAGGACAGGCTGGCAGAGCTTCCATAGTGTAATGCTGAGGGGTCATCTGCTGCTGCTCATCCCAGGGCTGGCAGGGAGGCTGCAGTGGTTCCTGCCCTGCCACAGCTATGGAATCCTCATTTCTCCTGCTGCTCTCCCTGCCAGTTTTTAAATGCCTTTGGCTGTCAAGGTGTCAAACCTGGAGAATTGCTTGTGGAGTTTATCTCCCACTCCATCCATCTTTGGCATTTATCAGGTGCCTTTATATCACTCAAGAGAGAACTACCAGCAATTCAGGGTGTCTGTCACACCTCCAGAAGGGACAGTGCGTGGCAACAGAGCTGCAGTCTCAGCCCCATCTGCCCTGTTAAGTTCTGGGCTGATCTGGACCTAGCACTGATGAGAGCACCCAAATTTTGTCCTGTTCCTTCCTGAAACTGCACAGCAGAGTCTCCAGGCTACAAATACAGGTGGTGAGCCCCTCTCCCAGTGGGAGGAAGAGGACCAGGCACCCCCAGGTTGTGTTCAGTGGAGCTGAGGGTCCGTTCCTCCTGGCTGTTGTGATGGCAAGCACTGTACGTGGTGGAGCACTCACATCTTGCTGAGTTTCTTCCTTACCTTACATAGATGGATGTGGAGGTTGTCTGTGGTTAAAGAGGCTGTGGCATGGACCTCCAGCTCCTGCTGTTTGCACATAGAATGGTTTCTGATGCTCCTTCCTTGGTGCAGGTGGTGGCTGGGAGCTGTTGGCTCCAAGGGGGTCTCTTTTTTGCATGCTCTGAACTCCACCATGCTCAGGGAAGGAGGTTCCTTCCAGCAGAAATGTTTTTGCTTTGGGTAACAGAGATAAGAAATGGAGACCCAGGCCTGTTCACCTGTGCATGTGGAGCAGATGCTGCCCCACCAGGCTGTAATGGACAAGAATATACAGTGTTGGGTCTTCCCTCTTTCTCTGTCTGCCAGCCCTAAATGATTTGAGTTCTCCTTTGGAAGCAGGTGCTGTAAATCTTGGCTCTTCCATTCCCAGGGCAGGCATGGCTGGGCACTGAAGATCTGTCTTGAGGGTTCCCAGGCTGAGATGGGGAAAAGATACTTCTGTGACTACTGTGACAGGTCCTTCCAGGACAACCTTCACAACAGGAAGAAACACCTCAATGGAGTACAGCACCTCAGGGCTAAGAGAGTCTGGTACGACTTATTCCGAGGTAGGTACTACCAGCAGCCTGCCTCTCCCTTCCTGGCACTGGGGAGGGGTTGGGTGAGGCAGGGGGAAACAGATAAAATAAGTCAGCACTGATGATTGATTCAGATTATGCCAGTGACCTGTGATGATGCTCCTGCTGTCAAAGTCTCAGAGGCAAAACTCTCCTCTGGGTGCAGGAGGGGGAAACTGGAGACATCAGCTGGGACTCAGAATGAGGTGGAAGAGATAGGGAGACTATTTGTGAGAAGAGGAGCTGCAGGTAAAACTCTCTTGGCATCATGAGCCAACCTGAGCCAGGAGAGCTGAGAGAACAAAGTGAGTTATGGTTTCTGAAGGTGAGGTAGGTACTTTTTGTAGGCCAGAGTTGATCTGGCTTAATCATAAGGCTGGAGCAACTCTGCTGTGAGGCCAGGCTGAGAGAATTGGGGTTGTTGAGGCTGGAAAAGAGGAGGCTCTGGGCAGACCTTCTAGCAGCCTTCCGGTATTTGAAGGGGGCTACAGGAGAGCTGGAGAGGGGCTGGAGAAGATTCCCTCTCAGGCTTCTCTTCTCCAGGCTCAACAGCCTCAGGTCTCTCAGCTTTTCCTCTTCACAGAGGTGCTCCAGGCTCCTCAGCATCTTTGTAGCCTGCTCTGGACTCTACCCAGTAGTTCCCTGTCTCTCTTGAACTGGACACATTTCAGTGGTGTCCACTGGAGGCTCAGCACTGGGTTCTGTGAGTCTCACAGCTTTTCTGAGAGCTCTGTGAGTCTGCCTGCTCTGTCTCAGCTGCTTAGGAGCCCTGCAGAGCTCTTCCCTTCCCGTTGTGCGCACGAGGCAGAAAGCCAAGAAGGTGATGTTTGCAAGCCAGTGAAAAGCTGAAGCCAGAGGTGCAAACAGGGACTGTTAAGTGTCAGTGTCACAAGTCATCCATCATGGAATGGTTTGTGTTGGAAGAGACCCTAAAGATCATCTAGTTCTAACCCCCCTGCCATGGGCAGAGACACCTTCCACTAGACCAGGTTGCTCAAGGCCTTGCCCAACCTGGCTTTGAACACCTCCAGGGAGGAGGCATCCTCAACCTCCCTGGGCAATTTGTGGCTTGAGTTCCTAGTTGTAATGTCAAAAGGCTTCCCACCAGGCAGCTGACCTGTTTGGGCCCACAACGGATGGGGTGTTGCTGTGAAAGAGATCTTTACCCTGTTCTGTCCCTGTCTGCCCTAGATGCTGCTGCTATCCTGCAAGAGGAGCAAACCAAGAAACCCTGTCGGAAGTTTCTACAAACAGGTGAGTTCTGAGGTGGAAATGCCTGTGTGAGCCCAGCAGCTCCTTCCTGAGCCAGCCCAAGGGCTTCTGGGGAGCTCTGGCATGTGTCTTTGTTCCAGAGGGACTGGAGGGCTTGGGCCTGTGTGCCCACTGTGCAGGGGTGGTGGACCTGGGGTCTGCACGGCACTGAGAGGGCAGGACCATGCCTGTGCAGCTGCTATCCCACTCTGGCTTTTTCTTCCCAGGACAGTGTGATTTTGGCTCCAATTGCAGATTTTCCCACATGACAGAGCAGGATCTGGAGAAGCTGAGTGCCCAGGTTCAGGGTGAGTCCTCCAACAAGAAAACAGCTGGAGGGGGCTCTGTGGAGGGGGAGCTGGTGCAGGGAGCCTGGGCTGGCAGCGGTGTGTGAGGGGCTGTGCGGTGAGCGCCTGCAGTCCCTCGCTGCCCCTACCTGACATGGATCTCTCCCACAGCCTCCCGGTGTGACGTGAGCCTGGGGCAGGGCTGCAAGTGCTGCAGTTTCTCTCATGCTCTCTGCTCCTGCTCTACTGGCACAGGCACAACGCCAGGGCTGAGCTTTGCAGCAAGCAGAGTGGGCTTTGGGAGTCCTCGGGGTTTTGTTCGGTCAGGGAATGAAAGCTGTCAGCAGCAGAGGGCACTGCTACATCACTTCCCCTTCCATGTATGGACTGCATTTACCCCACCTCCCTGCTCTTACCAGGGAGCTGCTGCTTCATCTCTTGGGAAAAGCTAACCTGCTGTCCTGAGGAGAGAATGTGGGGTTTTGGATCCCCACAACCTCTGCTCATGTCTGCTTGGGTGAGATTGAAGTTTGGGCAGGGAGTGAATGGTAGCTGCTCCCCTGCTGCAAGTCTGCAGAGCACTTTTGAACATGGTCATTCCAGGAGTATCAGCTCCTGGCCCTGAGAGGGTGGCAGCTCTGCAGGATTCATTACTTTGGTGGTTAGAGAAAATGTGGGTGAGGTGCTGCTGAGAACCTATGGACTGGTTGAGGTCTCCACTGCAGGTGGTCTAGTCCCAACCCTGTCTTACTCAAAGGGTAAGTTTGAGCAGGATACTCAGGTCCACCTCCAGTTATGTTTGGAGTATCACAGAATCCCAGCATGGTGGAGTTGGAAGGGACCTCTGGAGATCATCCAGTCCAGCCCCCTGCTAAAGCAGGGCAGCCACAGCAGCTTGCCCAGGAGCACAATGGCCAGGGGGGGTGGAAGCTCTCCACAGAAGGAGACTTCACAACCTCTCTGGGCAGCCTGCTCCAGGCCTCCAGCAGCCTCACACCAAACAACTTTCTCCTCCTGCTCAGATGGGTTCCAGTTTGTGCCTGCTGCTCCTTGTCCTGTTGCTGGGCACCACTGACAGGAGTCTGGCCTCAGCCTCTTGCCCTTTATCTCTTGCTGAGCATTGATCACATCCCCTCTCAGGCTTCTCTTCTCCAGGCTCAACAGCCCCAGGGCTCTCAGCCTTTCCTCCTCACAGAGATGTTCTAGTCCTCTCAGCATCTTTGTAGCCTCCACTGGCCTCTCTCCAGTAGTTCCCTGTCTCTGTTGAACTGGGGAGCCCAGAACTGGACCCAGCACTCAAGCTGTGGCTTCACTAGAGCAGAATAGAAGGAGAAGAGAACCTCCCTTGACCTGCTGACTGCACTCTTCTGAATGCACCCCAAGTACCTCCAAGGCTGGAGACTATAGCTTCTGTGGGGTAGCCTGTTCCAGTGTGTGACCACATTTGCATTGAGAAGTTTTGGGGTTTCTCAGTATTTAAATGGAAATTCTTCTATTTTGGTTTCTGCACATTGTCTCTTGACTTTGCTGGACTCCTTCCAGTGTGTCTTAGATTCACAGAATGGTTTGGGTTAGAAGGGACCTTGAAGATCATCCAGTTCTAACCCCCTGCCATGGATAGGGGCACCTGCCACTAGCCCAGGTTGCTCAAGGCCCCATCCCCTCTGGCCTTGAACACCTCCAGGGAGGAGGCATCCACAACCTCCCTGGGCAACCTGTCTCAGTGTCTCACCACCCACACTGAAACAAATTTCTTCCTAATCTCCAGTCTGCCCTCCTCAAGCTTCAATCCATTCCCTCTCATCCTGTCACTACAAGCCCTTGTCAAAAGTCCCTCCCCAGCTTTCTTGTAGTCCCCTCCAATATGTCCCTGTCTCTGTGGCACTGGGGAGACTAGAACTGGGTGCGGCACCCAGACACAGCCTTACCAGTGTGGAGCAGAGAGGAAGGATTGCTTCCTTGACTGAGCTGGCAATGCTCCTTCAGAAGCCCAGCTTCTGAGCAGATCTGGTGCCCACACCAGGAGCGAAGCAGCCAAGTGTTGTGCCAGGAGTCTGGCCAAGGCAGGCTCTGGTGCTGGAGGGCTGTGCGTACGTGCACGCCTATGCAGCACATGTGGGATGTGCACAGGCTGCAGTCTCCCTGCTGGCCTCCTGAGGGACCAGGCTGGGGAGGCAAGGCTCTGGTGAGCCCAGGCAGGAGGCAGCTCTCCAGAACTGTTCAGTCCTCACGTTGCTGAGTCAGTCTGAGAGTCCCCAAGGTGGCCGTGAATCAATCACTGCGCAGCGCTTGCAGTCAATAAACCCCACCTCAGCGGACTGCTCGGGAGAGGAGAGGAGAGCAGAGCTCCAGCCAGCCCTGCTAGGGCTCCTTTTCCTCACTGCTCACCCAGGAGCTCTCCCCAACCCTTCCCTGCTGCATGCTTTCAGTGCTGGGCTCCTGGCAGGCTGTTTGCAGGAACCTGTCGCTGTTGTAGTCACTGAAGGCTGCTGCTGATTGCAGGGGAGGTGAAAGCTCCCTGGAGCAGAGTGGAGCAGCAGGGGAATCTCCACGCTCGGGCAGCTTGCTCTGCCAATTACACTTGTTACTGGATATTGACTCCTGTCAGCTGGGTCAGTTGGCAGTGGAGAATTGGCTGGTGAAAGAGCTGATTCCTGGGAGACCACTTGGAAACCTTGCATTTGTATTACCAAGTCAAACATTTAATTAAACAATTAGACTTGAAGGAGCAAGGGCCGGGCAGGGTGCCTCATCCTCGGCTCTGCTGCTCGAGCACAAGTGCCTGGTTGTGGAGTTAAATCCTGCTCACCTCTGGTGCTGTGGCATGGAAATCCTGTGTGGGCAGAGCCAGCAGACTATGCATCACACAGACCTCTAAATCAGATCAACTGAGCCCACAGAGAGCTTGGAGGGATGTGATGGAGGGAAGAATCACAGAATCCCAGCATGGTGGTGATTGGAAGGGACCTCTAGAGATCATCCAGTCCAACAGCTCCAGGGAGGGGACATCCACAGCCTCCCTGGGCAATCTGTTCCAGTGTCTCACCACCCTCACTGGAAAGAATTTCTTCCTAAGCTCCAGTCTAAATCTTCCCTCCTCAAGCTTCAATCCATTGTCCCTTGTCCTGTCACTACAAGCCCCTGTAAAAAGTCCCTCCCCAGCTCTCCTGTAGCCCCCTTCATGTTCTGGAAGGCTGCTCTAAAGTCTTCCCAGAGCCGTTTCTTCTTCAGGCTGAACAGCCCCAGCTTTCCCAGCCTGTCCTTATAGGGGAGGCTCTCCTGCCCTCTGATCATCTTTGTGGCTTCATCTGAACCCTGTCCAGCAGTTCCTTGTCCTTCCTGTGCTGGGGGCACCAGAACTGGATGCAGTGCTCCAGGTGGGGTCTCAGTAGTGCAGTGATGTAAATATTGAACCTATCCCTGGATCCCTGTTCAGCAGCTCTATGAGGAAAAAAGTTATCCTTAACCTCTGGCCTTCCCAAGGCAGGGAGCTCACCCCTCTGCATGCCAGCCTTGTGGGTGTGGCAGGAACATCTCTAGGCAATTTGCAGTTGGGTAACAGCTCAGAGCCTGTCCTAGTTTGGCTCCAGCATCGCTGCACCCTGTAGAATATCCTCATCACGACGCAACAGTTCCCATCTTCAGCAGGGAGGGAGGCCTCTTCCCAGCTGCTGCCGCATCAAAGCATTCATCTTCTGCATCTGCTGCATCATTCATCAGCATGACACTTCCAGGCTGTCATTTTAAGTACAGTGGTGTCAGGAGAAGTCACTGTCAAATTACTGCCTTCTTACTTAAAAGTTACTGGCTCCCTGCTAACCTGCAGCACTTCCACCGCTGGGATTGACACCAGCACGGCCTTGCCGGGCAGCTCCAGCCAGCCAGAGCTGCCAGGGGAGGCCCAGGGCACCGCTGGGTGGCTGTGTGCAGTAAATCCCTGTGACTGAAAGGGTGCAGGGGAGGCTGCCAGGGGTGGCTGTGCTCAACCAGCTTCGCTCAGCAAGGAGCGGCAGAGGCAGCACACTCACGGTCGGCTGCTGGGCAGTGACTTCTGCAGCAGCCCCATGGGGCTCATGGAAGGGGTTGGGTTGGTAAGGAACTTGAAGATCATCTGGTTCCAACCCCCCTGCCATGGGCAGGGACACTTTCCACTAGCCCAGGTTGCTCGAGACCTCATCCCACCTGGCCTTGAACACATCCAGGGAGGGGGCAGCCACATCCTCCCTGGGCCACCTGTTCCAGTGTCTCACCACCCTCACTGGAAAGAATTTCTTCTTAATCTCCAGTCTGAATCTGCCCTCCTCAAGCTTCAACACATTGCCCTTCATCCTGTCACTCCAAGCCCTTGTCAAAAGCCCCTCCCCAGCTCTCCTGTAGCCCCCTTCAAGTACAGGAAGGCTGCTCCAAGGTGTCTCTTCTTCAGCCCCAACTCTCCCAGCCTGTCCCCAGAGCAGAGGTTCTCCAGCCCTCTGATCATCCTTGTGGCCTCCTCTGGACTCTTTCCAGCAGTTCCATGTCCTCCTTGTGCTGGGGGCACCAGAACTGGATGCAGTGCTTCAGGTGGGGTCTCAGCAGAGCAGAGCAGAGGGGCAGAATCCCCTGCCTGTCCTGCTGATCACAATTTCATTTCTTGGCTGCTGTCTGCTGCTGTTGTGTGCTCTGGAGGAGTTTGGGCTGCCACATCTTCTGCAGTGAGGGAGCTGTGGGATTACTTCTAAATCTCTTTGCTGGGTGACCTGCCTGGTGCTGGTGTTTGCATCTCATGTACTGTAGTGGAAGAAAACTCCTACTAGAAGCGCTTGGGGAGAGAAAATAAATCTGACCTCCTACTCCAGCATCATTAAGGAGGCACTTCATGACTGCAGCCGTTCTTTTAATTGGCTGTAATTAGGCTTTGAAGCAAACACCCCGGTGGGAAGGAGGAGGGAGGGAAGCACCTTCACACCTGCCATGCTGCAGCAGCCTGGCTGGCTGCACACCCAGGTGTGAGGAGGGGGAGGCTGTGGCTGGGTGTGATTACACCTCAGAGTTCCTGTTGACATTCAGGGGGTGTTTCCCATCTCCTGGTGGTTTTGATGGTTCTTGGATGGGGTGTGTGTGCTTCAAAGACACACAGATTTGCCTTTTGGATAGGTGTGTGTTGAGGTGGGCAGGGCTTTGTTCCTCAGCCCAAGGTTGGAGTGCTTTGGAGCAGTAGTCCATGGAGCTTCCATGAACAGGGAGCCAGCTGGATGGCTTTCTGGTCTGGACACCTGGAGCTTCATGGAGGCCAACATGAGTTGAGTTGTTCCAGCAAAAGCAGTGGTCTTTCTTGGACAAGACAGTGAGTTGTGGCTGCTTGAGTCTGTGGGCTCCCACCAGTTCCTGGGGCAGTGGCCCTGGGGCAGTGGCCCTGGGGCAGTTTTTGGTCTATTCTGGGTGGAGGCTTGGAGTGGGATGAGAAGGAAATCTTGGTGGTAGGTAGAGGTGGAAGAATTTCTCTCTGTGATGTTCTTCCCTGCCTCATTGAAGCTTGTCACAACCATTGCTGAGATGGGATGAGTCCAGGTGCTCAACAGATGGAGAATCATAGAATGGTTTGAGTTGGAAGGGACCTTTAAAAGTCATTTAGTCCAACTCCCCTGCCATGGTCAGGGACACTTCCTGCTAGAGCACCTTGCTCAGGGCCCCATCCAACCTGCCTTTGAACACTTCCAGGCTTGCAACCTCCACAACTTCTCTGTGCAACCTGTTTCAGTGCCTCACCACCCTCATGGGGAAGAATTTCTTCCTAATGTCTAATCTAAATCCAGCTTCTTCCAGTTTGAGGCCATTACCCCTGTCCTATCACTCCATGTCTTTGTCAAAAGTCCCTCCCCAGCTCTCCTGTAGCTCCCTTCAGGTCCTGGAAGGCTGCTCCAAGGTCTCCCTGGAGTCTTTTCTTCTCCAGACTGAATAGCCCCAAGTCTCTCAGCCTGGCCTCACAGCAGAGGTGCTCCAGCCCTCTGATTAAGCCAGATCAGCCTACCTAAAAAGTTTCTCCTCAGCCAGCCTGGAAGAGAGGGAAATAAGGTGGCTGTGATCCAGACAGGGAAGTCTAAACTGGGAGCTTAGTTCAGATATCCTGAGCAGTGCTCAGCTCACCAGGCTGAGCTTCTTGCTTCCCCAGTGCCCTGACTGGGACAGGCTGTTGGCTTGACCCCAAATAGCTCTGCTGGAGCTTTGCTCCTTGGGAGCAAGCACAGGAGATGTGAGCAGCCCTGCTTCCAGCTGCATCCTTATCACTGGGTTGCAGGGCAGCACCCTGACATCAGGACCACAGCAGGGTGTCTTTGTGGTGGCAGTGAGTACATGGTCACCCCCACCAGCCCCAGCAGCAGATGAAAGGGCTGGATGACAAATGATCCATCTCCGGCTGCTCATTGTGTAGCACATTGCTGCCATCCTTATTAATATTCAACAGGCAGATGAATAATTGGTTGCCACCACCAGGATGAAGTGATCCTTCACTCTGCCCAAGCAATATTAATTTCACACCCTGTCTGGAAATGTCTAACATTTTCCTTCCACAGGTGACAGCCGGTGGGGTGGCTGCGGAGCAGCCCTCCTAGTGGCACGGCTGCAGGTGGCTGCGCCAGGCTGGGGCCGCTGGCAGGCTCAGTCTCCAAATGGCATCAGGGTCCTCCCAGGCTGTGATGAGCAGGGTGAAGGAGAACGACCTCAGCTTCCTTCCCAGTGTTTGCTTTGCACAGAATCACGTTGCCTTGTCTGTCGGGTGGGAACTTTCCACTGGGCTGGAGATCTAATTGCTCAGAGCAGCTCCTCAGCGCCCTGCCCGCCGCGCTGGCAGGAGGGCGGCTGTGGAGTGCGTGTCAAGGACTCCTGCTGCACCCTGCTCACCACTCACATCCCTTCCTGCTTTGTCACCGCTGCAGAGGGGGCACCAGGGAGCTCTGCTAACTGGGCAGCTGCTGATTTCTGCCCAGTGCAGAGTGACTGAGGAGTGCTGGGCTCTGTGCACTTCTGCCCAGAGAGGACAGAGCTGCAGCGTGCGCTGCCTGCAGGTGTCTGCCCCACACAGTCCTACCCAAAGGGGCAGAGGGGGTTGAAAGCTGAAAGGACCTCAGGCTGCCCTGTCCCTGCACCCCTCCTACAGGTGCTGCCTTGCTCCTTCTGAACTTTGTGAGCAGATGCAGGGTCCTGCTCCCCTCCCCCACCAGGACCTGCTCTAGTTTTGCACCTGGGCTGGGTGAGATCCTCCTGCCCTGCCTGTCCAGAGCTGGGAATGCATCCAGCTGGGTGAGATCCTCCTGCCCCGCCTGTCCAGAGCTGGGGATGCATCCTGGGCTGGGTGAGATCTTCCTGCCCTGACTGTGCAGAGCTGGGGACACATCACACCGTGGGTGCCCTGAGCACCCTTGACAGCATCTCAGATCCCCTCCCCTGGCTGCATGCTCACAGACTCACAGCCTGCCAAATCTGCATCGATCCGGACAGACGTCCCTGCCACTCTCACCTGAGCAAGCAGAGGTGGCAATGTCCCTGCTGCCAGTTAGAGGGACAAGCCTTTGGAAAGTGCTGAGGGGCTGAGGGCCAGCAGAGGCTGTTCAAGGCGAGAGTGAGGACAGTCTGCCCAGGGGAGATGTCAGGCTCCCCTCAGCAAAGCACCCAGGCTGCAGCCGTGCTTGCCAGCTTAGCTCTTGTCCCTTACTCTGGCTGGCTGGAGCTGTCACCAGTGAGCAGGCCAAGCATCAGATGGCAGGTGGATAGTGGTGGAGGAGGAGGAGGGGCCACCACAGCAAGTGGCAAACTCTGCACTGTAAGAAACTGTGCAGGGTTATGAGCAGCAGGTTTAATGGAGTGAAAGAATTGCAGTGAGTGCCTGATCAGCCTCTCTCTCTCTCCCTCTCTCTGTCTCTCTTTCCTTCTCTCTCTCTCTCTTATTCAGGGGAGCAGAGATTAAAGGAGCTGCAGCAGGAGGGAGCAGATGTCCCACCTGGCACCATTGAGGACTGGCTGGAGAAGAGAGCAAAGAGACTGAGTGCTGCTCAGAGTAACAGGTACTGGTGGCTGGGGAGTGTCCATGTGAGGGATGGGTGCTGGATGCTGCTCCTGGGCTGCATGCTGCAGAGGGGGTTGTACAAGAGGGGTGTGATTAGGGCAGGAGAAGGTGCAGGTGATCACAGAATCATTGAATGGCTTGGGTTGGAAGGGACCTTTAAAAGCCATCCAATCCCCCTGCAGTCAGCAGGGACATTTGCAACTAGAGCAGGTTGCTCAGAGCCCAAACAACCTCACCTGGATACTTCCAGGCATGGAGCATCTCCCACCTCTCTGGGCAACCTGGGACAGGCTCTCACCACCCTCAGTGTCAAGTCTTCCTTCTCTCCAGTCTGACTCTCTCCTAGTTTCAAACCATCACTCCTTGTCCTGTGTCAACAGGCCCTGCTCAAAGGTCTGTCCCCAGCTCTCTGAGCAGCCCTTTCAGGGCTGAAAGGCCACCAGGAAGTCTCCCTGAAGCCTTCTCTTCTCCAGGCTGAACAAGCTCAACTCTCTCAGCCTGGCCTCACAGCAGAGGGCTTCCAGCCCTCCCAGCATTGCTGTGGCCTCCTCTGGCCCTGCTCCAACAGGTCCCTGTCTGTGCTGAGGACTCCAGAGCTGGCCCCAGCACCGCGGGGGGGATCCCAACTTGATGGGACCCCATTTAACACTCACCCTGCCAGCACTGCCTGCTCTTGGCACACACTACAGACTGGTGTGGATCTGCTCCTGTATGCCCACATCACAGATGGGTGCCCATGTCTCCCCTGTTCCTGGAGGACCAGCCAGGCCTTGCTGCCTGTAGCTGCTGCCCTGAGGAAGGCAAGCAGAGGGTTGGGTGTTCCTGGGCTCTACAGAGTGCACAAACATGTCTGGAGGGACAGTGCCACCACCTTGATGACTTCCTAATGCCTGGAGTTGGGCAGCAGGAGCCCAGACTCATCTGTTGCCAGCTTCCCCATCCTCTGCCTGCACATCTCTGCCAGTCCCTGGCAGGGGGAGGCTGGAATCAGCTCCTCCTGGCAGCACTTGCTCGGCTCCAGGCACCTGCCACTGCCTGCTGCTTCCTCACTCACCTGACTGTGCCGCAGGCTTAATGGGCTGGCATCTGGGCAGGAGCCACATCTCACTTCTGTTCTTTTTCTCTTTGCTCCTCTCCTCCCTGTGTTTGGGCTGGGCAGAATCTTCCTTCTGGTGCTTGTCTGGGCTCAGTGCTTTCCGTGTGCTCCATCCATCAGCCTGGCTGCCCTTAGCCAGGTGCTCACAACAGCCATGACCTTCTGCCACCCCTGGACCCTTCACGTGTCCCCTTTTACCCTGTCTTGCCCTTGAATCCCTTGAATCACACAGGGTCAGAGTGGCTGGAGAGCAGCCAGGCAGAAAGGGACTTGGGGGTGCTGGTTGACAGGAGGCTGAACAGGAGCCAGCAGTGTGCCCAGGTGGCCAAGAAGGCCAATGGCATCCTGGCCTGCATCAGGAACAGTGTGGCCAGCAGGAGCCCAGTCATTCTGCCCTGGACTCAGCTCTGCTCAGGCCACACTTTGAGTCCTGTGTCAAGTTCTGGGCTCCTCAGTTTGAGAAGGACATTGAGATGCTGGAAGGTGTCCAGAGAAGGGCAATGAGGCTGGGGAGGGGTCTGGAGCACAGCCCTGTGAGGAGAGGCTGATGGAGCTGGGGGGTGTTCAGCCTGGAGAAGAGGAGGCTCAGGGGAGACCTCATTGCTGTCTCCAACTACCTGAAGGGAGGCTGCAGCCAGGTGGGGGTTGGGCTCTTCTCTCAGGCAAGCAGCAGCAGAAGAAGAGGACACAGTCTCAAGCTGTGTGCCAGGGGAAGTTTAGGCTGGAGGTGAGGAAAAAGTTCTTTACAGAAAGAGTAATTGGCCATGGAATGTGCTGCCCAGGGAGGTGGTGGAGTCACCATCCCTGGAGGTGTTCAAAAAAGGTTTGGATGTGGCAGTTGGAGCCAGGGTTTAGTTAGTCATGAGGTGCTGGGTGACAAGTTGGGCTTGATGATCTCTGAGGTCTTTTCCAACCTTCTTGATTCTCTGATTCTGTGATCTTGGGGTAGATCATCTCTTCCAGAAGACAGCCACCACCACACCCAGAGGGATCTCCAAAACTTCAGAACCACTCGGTCCCTGCTGCTTCCAAAGATGCACAAGATCTGGGATTTGTAGAGCTCTTGCTTTCTAGACAGCCCCTCTGTCCATGCAGGCCCAGCAGCCATCTACCACAGGAGCTAAACCCCAACTATTCAAAGCTTTTCCTCCTCTATCTGGCCTTGCCAACACCCATCCCTGGCATTTCTCTTCTCCCCTTGTGCTCTCCAGCCCCAGCAGTATGCATCTGTGTGTTTTGCTTTGTCTGCCAGAGAAGTTGTTTTGCCTTGCCAGGGAAGGTCCCTGTGTTCCTGGTGCCTGGGGAGTACATGTTCCTCCTAAAAGTGCTTTGAAGCATCTCTCTTCTGCAGTCCTCAAGGTCCCTGAGATGTGGCAGAATCTCTGGCAGGGTCTAAGGGGTGCTTTGAGCAGTTTTGGATGATAGCCTGCCCAGGGGCTGGCTTGCCTGACTGGTGATGTGAGTAAAGACCATTCATTAGTCTGCACAAAACAGTAGAGAAAGTGCTCTGGAGGGCAGCCAGCTCCCAAAGGAGATGCTGGAGACCCAGCTCCACCTCTGTCTTCTCTGGCAGCACTGTGTAGGAGAAATTCAAGCTGGGATGGAAGAAGTCTTGGCTGTGTAATCTCCCAGAATGTGAGGGGAAGTTAATGCTGTGTTAAGCCTCAACCTGTGAGCGTAGCCAAATTTGTGTCTCTGCCTTGCTGGGGTTTTCTGGCAGGATACCTGGCAGGTGGAGCTGCTGCCTTGGGCTGTTTCCAAGTGCACCACAGTGCAAAGAAAGCACCACACTGGAGCATGCCTTGTGGCCAGGAGCTACCTCGGGGGAGGTGTGGCACTGCACAGAATCACAGAGTGGTTTGGCTTGGAAGGGGTCTTTAAAGCTCATCCAGTCTGACCCCCCTGCAGTCAGCAGGGACATCTGCACCTAGAGCAAGTTGATCACAGCCCCAACCTCACCTGGAATGGTTCCAGGGAGGTGAAGACTCCAGGGAGTTTCCCAGAGGTGGTTCCATCTCGCACCTCTCTGGGAAACTTGGGCCAGTGTCTCACCACCCTCAGCCTAAAACTATATATCCATATATCTAATCCAAATCTTTCCATTTAAAGCCATCACCCCTTGTCCTGTCACTACAAGCCCTTGTAAAAATGTCATCCTCAGCTTTCTTGTAGGCCCCTTCAGGTACTGGAAGGCTGCCAGAAGGTCTCCCTGGCACTTTCAACTGTCCCCTGAATTAGCTCCATGGTGCAGCCAGGCTGGGCTCCAGGGGACAAACTTTGTTGGGAAGCCACCACCAGATGGGTATTTCAAAGTCAGAGTTTGCCATTGCATTCTGGAGAGGTGGGGTGGGGTTGGATGGAGCTGGTGTAGCTCTCTGAGCAGCAGGGCTCTGCCAGGCTGTGATTGATTGTGAACCCAGCTGCCAAAGGACACGGAGCGTGTCGGTGCCTGTGAGTGTGTGCTGCTGGGTGTCCATCACAAAGGGGTCTGAGGCCTCAGAGGGATCCTGCAGGCTTCCTGAACCTGGGAGTGGGTAGAGGAGGGGATCCCATTAAATGCCTTTGGAAGGGCAAATTCCTGCCCCTTGCTAAACACCCCCATGGAGAATCCCCATGGGGGTGGCCATTCTGAATGCTCCAGCTGCAAGTAAGCCTCTGCCAGAGCTTGTATCTTATGAGACCCCAGAGGACTGAGGATCCAGGCAGCATCCTCCCTACTGATTGGTTCTGATGCTCATCCTGCAGCTCCTTCATTGACAAGTGCCCTGTTCCACCTTGCCCATGCCCTGCCTGCTCCCCACTCCACTGCTGCTGCAGGGCTCGCCTGCCTGTGCGAGCAATGACTCCTGACAGGAACAAAAAAAGATTCCTGCCCAGGAGGGGTTTGGGAGTGTCCCAGCAGTCTGGTCCCATCCTCAGCTCTGCAGAGTCCCCCACCCAGGGGGCTGAACATCAGCTCAGGTGACTTTGCTCTGAAGGAGCTGCCTAGAAACACTGCACTTGACTCCTGTGGCTGGCTGTCAGCCACCTCTGGGCCCTGCAGGGAGAGGAGTCTGCTGCTGCTCCTGAGCATTATGTAAAGGAGGCTGATTGGATTTCTTCTGGCATAACAATTAAAAAGATTCATCAGGATCAGAGGTAGAGGCCTGAGAAGCTTGGAAGGCTGCTGTCAGGACTTGGGTTGAAGAACAAATAAGTTTCCTGTGCTCAGGAATTAATGGGAAAGGTGCACTTCCCCTGAATCTAAACCTGCCCAGGGTCAAGAGCTTCCTTCAACTGGAGACAAAGGAGCCTTTGCACTTCTGCCTTTTGTGCTTCCCCAGTCAGTTGTGGTGTTCCCAGCAGCCTCCACCACTGAACTGGGGGGAGAGAGGCAGAGACAAAAGTGTTTCCCAGGCTGTGAGCTGGAGGAGGAAGCCTCTTCCCTCTGCTGAAGAGTGCTCCTGGGGAAAGGCCCCCATTGCTTTGGCAGCCCCTCTGTTTCCGAGGGGGTCCTTGTCCTTTGGGAAGAGTTCACAGCTGGCTTGGGATTGGGGCTGCTGGGAAAGAAACATCTGCTTGATGTTGTTTGTTCCCCTCACAACTCAGCTGTGTGCAGAGTGGTGAGCAGCTGGGGCTGGATAGCAGGGGGGACAGGGCCGGCTCTACTCTCAGCCCTGCTCCCAGCTACACTTCCAGACCCAGGCCTCTCCTGCCAGCAGCTGGAAGTGGGGGGATGAGGAGAGGGCAGCCTCCCTGGGGGGCTTCACCCACTCTGTCTGTGTTCCCCCCCAAGAAAAACCCCAAACCCTTACCTTATGCTCCCATATCATGTGCTGTGTGAGCAAGCACAGCTGCTGCAATGGGCTGGGGGTGGTTATGCAGCAGCTCTGCTGTTGGGTTTGGGGAGGGGGTGAAATCACCTACTTATGAGTAACCAAACCCTCCTCTGCTGGCTCCCCCCCACACTTTGGGGGCTAGCAGAGGGACACAAGGACTCTCACATCAAACTGAGTCAGCCCTGGCTCACCTCTGTCCCATCCATCTCTCCCCTCTGCAGTGCTCTGCCTGAGAAACCAGCACCTTTCCAGTACCCACCAGGCTGGCCACCTGTGCAGGATCTGCCCCCATCCCTGCAGGCCCCCCCACCGGGGGGGTGGCCCATCCCCCCCAACCTGCAGTGGGGCTGAGCCACAAGGACCTCACTGAGGTGCTGAGCTGGACCTTGGCCCTCGCCTGCTCTCGGAAAGGGACAGAATTATTTATGTACATTTTTATACCAATAAAACCTCTCCTCCTGCAGCCTCCCTGTGTGGTGTCACTCCTCTGCTGGCAGCCTGCCCTGGGCTGAGCTGGGGGGGATGGTTGTCCCCTTGCCACCAGAGCAGCAGCCAGGGGCTGTCTGCAGCTCCATTCCCAGGGCAGGATGCACCCCCCCTGCCTTGCACCTGTGCTGCACACTGCGCTGCCTGCTCTCTGCTCTAGCCTGGGGAAGGAGCTCCAAAATTAAGGGCTTGGGGAGTTCCCCTAAGGCCTCTGCTCCTGCTCCCACTGTGCTGGGAATGAGAAGCAAGGAGGAAAAAAACATCCCAAAGTTTCTCTTTCTCCAGGAAACAAAGTAATAGGTGAGTGCCAGTGGGGCAAACACCTCCATGGGTCACTTGCTGCTCAGGGAGCTGGCTGGCCAGGACTGTGATAGAGGTCAGGCTGGAAGGGGTGAGGAGGCACTCCCCAGCCCTCCTGCTCACTGTAGGGCTGTACTGTGAGCTGAGGGCCAGCACAGTGCCCGGGGAGAGCAGCCAGCCTGGCTCCTGCCAGGAGTTGGGGAGCAATGCAAGGGTGCTTTAGGGTGCAGCTTGGGGATGGCCAAGCTTGTGGCTGCTGCAGTGAGGGTGTGAGAGTCGTAGGTTCATAGGTTGATAGAAGGGTTTGGGTTGGGAGGGACCTTTAAGATCATCCACTTCCATCCACCTGCTATGGGCAGGGACACCTCCCACTAGCCCAGGTTGCTCAGGGCTTCATCCAGCCTGGCCTTGAACACCTCCAGGGAGGGGACATCCACAACCCGTTCCAGTGTCTCACCACCCTCACTGGAAAGAATTTCTTCCTAACCTCCAGTCTCAATCTGCCCTCCTCAAACTTCAAGCTATTGCCCTTCATCCTATCACTCCAAGCCCTTGACAAAATTCCCTCCCCAGCTCTCCTGTAACTCCCTTCAGGTCCTGGAAGGCTGCTCGAAAGTCTCCTTGGAGCCTTCTCCAGGCTGCACAACTCTCTCAGCCTGTCCCCATAGGGGAGGTTCTGCAGCCCTCTGATCATCTTCCCAGGAGGGCAGACCTGAGCCCAAGCCCTTGCCTTGGCTCTCTGGTGGGTGCTCCTCCTCACCCGGGTGTGCAGGAGGTGTCAGCCAGCCTCATCCCAGGAGAGCAGCGCTCCGGAGCGCGGCCAGGCTGGCTGCAGCCGCTGCCAGTGCATTTCAGGTTTGGCCTGGCACGGGGCTGGTGAGTCCAGATTCATGAAGAGCTCAGGCAGGAGCCAGCTGCCTTTGCCCAGAGCTTGCCTTGACCACACTCAGCTGCCCAGCGTGGGGCAGAGCTCCCCCACCTTGGTGCGTGTGGGCAGATGGTCATCAGGAGCCATCAGCCTGAGCACACCTGGAGCAGGGCTGGAGCTTTGACAGGAGCAGGGGCTGGAAGTCACCACGATGCAGCTGAGCACAGACCTGCCTGCAGCAGGGACACCTGCCCTGCCTGGAGACTGAGCCACGCTGAAGGGTGGCTTTGTCCTGCCCACTGTGGCTACAGTTGCTCTTCTGAGCCCTGAGCTTGGTGGCCTTTGCAGAGTGGGACCCAAGGGCCTGGGCTTCAAGGATGTGACATCAGTCCTGTGTCCCATCCTTGCCTCCCCTTGTAGGAGCTGGCAAATATGGGCAAAAAGCACTCAAGTGGCACCTATGTGGGGGTAAATAGGAGTCTTTGGGGGGAGGTGTACCCCTGCAGAGCTTCAGGAGGCCAAATTGGGTATGGGGGGAGGGGAAAACAAACCCCCAAAGGGTCTGTGGGATGTTCTGGAGTGGGGGCTTTGGCTGCTCTCCCCACTTTGATGTGCATCCCTGTGCCCCTGGCACAGTGAAGGAGAGAGCCCTAGGGAGCTCACGGTGGGGGATTCAAGCCATCAGCTCCCCACAGTCTGAGACTTCAAAAGGTGACAAACAGCTTCACTGTGAGGCTGAGTCACAGCACTGCCACCTGCCTAACAAGGCCACAGCCATTGCCACCAGTGGGGGCAAATCACAGAGCACCCACTGCCACCCCGCAAACGTTTGGAGGATGGTGGTGAAGCAGGGAGAGTGTGCTTTCAGGTAGTGCAGTCAGACAACAAAACACTGCTCAGCTCCTCAGCCTTGTTTGGAAACCTGGAGAACTCAGCTCCCAGGTCCCCTCCCTGCTCCCTGCTCATCCCTGCTCCAGGCCCAGGGTGTTTGGGGCATCCCTGTGGGGATGGCTGCTCAGGAAGTGTTGCCTCACCCAACACCCACAAGCTTCATGGTTCCAAAACTGCTTCCCAGATCCAGCTTGAATTTATAAAAAAAAAAATATATATTCTACTCAACCACCAGTCAATCGCCGTTCCCTACATCCACCATTGGATAAGTCACAAAAAACAAATCATGAGTTGTAAATTGCATTATCCACAACATAATGGCAGCCATCTACATATCTCATCCAAGCTTCCCATTACAGTATCAGCACCATCATCTAACAAACCAATCCATGACTCATGTGTATATGTATCGATCCCCTCCATGACCTGACTGGGGAATTGTGATTTCACAGATACAGAATACGAATAACAGCTTGCAATTGAGGCCGTTACCACAAAGTACCACTAGTCCCCCCCACCAAACCGCCCTCAGGGACCCCACCCCCAATACTTCAGCCCATTTCCACTCACTTCAGAATCATTAAGGGTCACCATGGATGTGTGCCTCACTCACATCCCAGGTCTCCTGAACCATTGTTCACCCACCCTCCATATCCTCACAACACCATGATTATCACCCAACCACTCTCCATCTCCCCTTTCCCAACCATTCACTCTTCCAACCCCCTACCCTTATACAGCACCCCTGCCACAAGTCAGCCCACCCGGGCACAAATTAATCCATCACCCCCATTAAGGCACCCTTTTTCACAGCATGAACAGTATTTTCAATAGCTCAGTTGGCATTGTCCCCAACCGCTGCAGTCTCATCTCAGGATCCGTGTAGCATTGTCTTCTAACTCTGGTAAGCTAAACTGGCAATGCGCGTGATACCTGGGGCCCCTGCCACGGAGTCCTCCCATTGGTGACAGCATATACCTCATTGTCTAATATTTATGCTTGTGCTTTACAGTGACCTTTACTGTGGTGCAGTGTAATCTTATTTGCATTTGCATTTTATCTTAATTATTCATCTTAATTGTCATCTGCACTTCACGTTCACAGTTATGTTCCATTTATTTTCCTTTCATACTCCATTCCCTTTCATTCCACCATTTCCCATTTTCCTTTCATTTCTAAGTATCAAACTTGAATCTCCCCGCAACTCCCCTCGCACCCCCACTTTCACTTCAGCATTCAACTCTCCCTTTTAATTCTCAATTTACATTTAATATTCTATAAACGTTATTGTCCCCTTCCCTTTAATTTCCTCATCACTTACCCATTTATATCATTTTTCCCTTTCACCCCTACCCTTCCCTTACCTTTTTATTCATACCTTCATTTCCTCTCACTTTCTTCCCTCCCTTTTCCGTTAACTTTCTTCTTAATCTCCCCTTAATCTTCCAACCCACAATCATTTTCTCGCACCCACCATTCCCATTGATTTTACTGAGATCACCACCACAATTTGCAGCACCAGATGAATCCCCACAATCCAGGTGAGCCTAACTCACTGACATATTTTCTTCCTTCCTCCCCATACCTCACCAGCACCACCCAGCACAACCAACAACCATCCTATTCACAAAAAAACCCAAACCACTTTATCCAAACCAAACCAACCCTCTTATCAACTACTAACACTCTCTTCTCTCCCTTCCCCCTTCCCTAAATCTTCTCTCATCTCTCTCCTTCTCCTATCTTTTTCATTTCCAGTTTCATTCCCCCTAATCATCTCCCCTCATCTCATCCACCTTTCTCATCCCCCACCCCCATCCTTCTCCACAAACACCTCAACCAAACCCCTACCAATCTCATCAAATCCTCTCTTTTTCATTATTTGCATTATAACTACCAAAAAACACAAAATACAACAAAAAACAACAAAACAATCAAAACAATAAATAATAACAAAAAAATACACAAAAAAAAAAAAATCAAAAATACAATAAACAACAAAAAAAACAAAAACCAAAAAAAAAAAAAACAAAAAAACCAAAAAAAAAAAACAAAACACCAAAAAAAAAAAAAAAAAAAAAATAACAACAAAAAAAAAAAACAAAAACTTCACAACAAAAAAACCAACACAAAACCATTCCCACCAACAATACTACCACATGGCTTGCTCTGCAAAATGCCAGTCCATTTAAAAAATCCAAACTTTGTGGGGGAGATGGATGGAATTTCATTACAGGCACAGAGCTTCCCCCCAGCCCTCCCTTTTCCCCTCCCCCCCCCCTTTGCAAGGCAGCTGAAACGATTTCCTTGCCGTGGAGCATTTCCCATTTTCATTTCTCATTTGGATGTTCAGTTCAATTTGTTTGATAAATTGAACAAGATCAAAAAAAAAAAAAAAACCAACCCAACCAACCCCCAAGAAGCAAATCAAAACCCACCCCCAAACTCCAAATCAATAAACCACAACCAAGTCCTCCTGACACCCTAAAAATCACACACACACACACACCCCGCCCCCCCCGCCCTCCTTACTACAGTGCTGGAGGGTGAGAAATCCCAGGCAGGCACAAGGAAAGGTGTTTTCCCCACCTGGGGAGCAAACAAGGCTCCAGGGAGATGAGGGGTGGGATTACCCCAGCCCTGAGACCCCAGGGATTGTCTCCTCCAGCCCAGCTCCTCACAGCAGGGAACCCCCTCCCCCCCCAGCACTGCCCACAGCAGGGGCACAATTTTTACCAGTAGGCTCATGGCACCAAGAGCTTCCCCTGGCTTTATTTATTATTTTAATCTATTTCCCATTAAAAATGCATCAGTCAGGACTCAGGGAGGGGTGAGCCACTTGGCAGGCATGGGGACTCTGCCCCAGCCATGAGCACCACGCTGGGCTGCATGGACACGGCCATGCTCCGGCATCACTCACTGTGTGGGTTAGACCCCAGCATGGTGTAAATCAGGAGTAACAGGGGTGCTCCCCTCCCTGCCAGCCTTGGGGAGGATCCCCAGCCTAGCCCCTACTGGAGCCCCTCTGAACTCCCATGCCATAGACCAGATCTTGGCTCCCAGATGTGCCGAAACACCAAGTAAAAGTGTTTTGGGGAAGGTGCTTCTGCTGCTGTGTGGCCTCCTGTCGAGGCACTTGGGGAGGCAAATGGCCTCAGAATGTTCATCAATGCCCACATCAAATATCAGGGCATGGAAATAGGGGCACACACCATAAAACTACTTGATGCTCCCCTGCTAATCCCCAGGAAATGGCAGAATCCATGGTGAGATCTGGAGCAGGATCCACATTGGGGTCCATGGCTGGACTGGGATGGCGAACATGCACGTGGGATCCACTGAGGAGCCATGTCCCCTCCAGCCCCAAATCTGGAGATGTTCCAGCCCCCCAGGATGCTGGGGGTGGAGCCATTAACATAGCCACTGCCCATCTCCCTTGGCAGGAGGCCTCAGCAACAGAAGCCCAGAATCCCAGCATGGTGGGGGCTGAAAGGGACCATCCAGTCCAACCTCCCTGCTGGAGCAGGGGCACCCACAGCAGCTTGCCCAGGTGGCAATGGTGGGTGGGTTTGGAATCTCTCCAGAGGAGACTCCACAATCTCTCTGGGCAGCCTGCTCCAGGGCTCTCCAGCACCCTCACAAGTTTCTCCTCCTCTTCAGATGCAGCACACACACACTGACAGAAGCTCAGCAACACCCATGGGTACTCCCATGGCTCTACATCTGCCTGACATCCATCACTTCTTTTCCATCACTGTCCCCCCAACATTGGCAGCATCCCCCAGCCGCCCAGAGCACTTTAGAAATCCCAGTTTTATTTCAGATTGGAAACAACCAACCGGGAAGAAAAAAAGAGGGAAAAAAAAGAGAGAAAAGAAAGAAAAAGACCTAAAGAAGAAGACAGAAATAACCCCAAACCAATTCCAAGGAATGAGCAACAGCCCCAAATTCAAACCAGTCCAGTGCCCAGGTGGGTGCTACATACAGGCTGGGCAGGGAGGGCGGCGGGGGAGGGGCAAGGGTGCAGGCGGGTGGCCCTGGCCGGTGCGGGCTCCCCAGCCTTGGGGTCGCTCCGGCTCTTCCTGGGCTGGGGTGGGTTGGCTCAAAGTGCATCAAGCAGATGGGGAACCATCTGGAAGGGGAGGAAACTGAGGCACGGCGCAGGGCCGGGGTGGGGGGCACAGGCGGTCTGGGGGTGGGGAGTGTGAAATCCAGCCCTTGGCAGCCAAGTCCATGCAAACGCTCCCAGCCGCAGGAGCCACCTCGGGCGCGTGTATTGCTTAGGGGTGATTTGGTTCGTGTCGTAATTACCGAGCTATAGGCGCTAGTGTCGGCGAGCCCGACGGGAGCCCGCGCCCGGGGCGGGGGGCTCTGGCCCACCCCCGGCGCAGGGCAGGGCAGCACACGGGGCTCCATGCACAGGACATGCACTTACAGGTTGGTTTGTCCGGCGTAGGGGGTGGGGGTGTGTTTGAGTGAGTTTGGGGGTCTCTGATCCCCCCATGCTCTGCAAACAGCCATGCGCTCGCATCGCTCCGGCGCGGCGGGGACCCGGCGCGGGGTGGCCTCTCCTCGGGTTTGCGCCCCCCCGCCCCCCGCCCCCATTCTCCCAGGGCGGGGGTGTGTGTCTGAGTCCGATGTGGAGATCGATGTCTGGCTGTCCCGGTACTCCTCGCTCTGGGTGCGGCTCCCAGTCGGTGCCAGGAGCTGGATGGAGGTGGCCCCAGTTACTTCATGCCGCTGCGCAGCACCTGGTTGGCAGCGATGAGCATCACGCTGATGATGAAGGCGATGGCAAAGGCGCAGATGAGGCTCTTCCGCACGCAGGTCTGACGGATCTGCTGGCTGGAGCAGGCTGGGGAAGGGAGGAAAGAGGTCACCCCAACATGCCCCCCCCCCCCCCCCCCCACCATCCCCTGGGGACCCAGCACCATCCCCGTGGCTCAGGGCTGGGTGGGGGGAGAGGGGGGAAGTATCTGGGCCTCCCTGGCCTCCCAGCACTCACTCTCCACGTCGACGGGGCACTCCTCGGCCGTGCCCATGTGGCTCTCCTCCTCTGTCATGATGATGTTCTCGATGTCCTTCATGGAGAGGTGCTCGCAGAAGGTGTCGTACAGCAGCCGCTTCAGCTCGTCCACCGTCAGCTTCTGCATGTCGCACTGCGGGCAGCAGGCAGGGCTCTGGCACAGGGGCTCAACCCGCGGCCAGGGGGGCACAGTGATGCTGGGGAAGGGGACCCCGGCACCCTTGGGTGCTGTGATTTGGTTGGATCCTCACCACAGTCTGGGCAGGGAAAGGGCAAGTGTCCTACTGACCCCATGGCAGAGCTGCTCCTGTGAGGGGCACCCAGGGGTGCTAGCATCATCCATCACCCTGGGCCCCCTGGCTGCTGTAGCCTGACCCTGATCCTAAACCCAGCTCTGACCCTGATCCTAAACCTAACCCTGAACAATCAACCAACTCAAAACCTGACCTTAACCCTGATGCTTAAACTAACCCTAAGCTGGAGCCCAACCTTGACCCTCACCCTAACTCCAACCCTAAATCTGCCCCTAACCCTGATTCTAAACCTGACCCTGATCCAACATTAACCCTAACATTTAAACAAATTCTTAACCTGAACCTAATCCTGATCCTAATACTAACCACGACCCCAAATCTGACCCTAACTCTTAAACTATCTCTAATACTCACCCTAATCCTGATCCTAAACCTAACCCTCACCCCAATTCTGACCCTAACCCTTAAACAGGTCTAGCTCTGATGCTACCCAAAAGCCTAAGCCTAATTCTGACACCTTTACCCTAACTCCAACCCTGACCCCAGCCCTAATGCTGCTTCTGAACTTTGACCTCAAACCTGACCCTTAAACCAGTTTAAACCCTGACCCTAACCCCTGATCTTGATCCTTTCACCCTAGTCTCAGATCCAGCCTTGACCCTAATGCTAATGCTAAGCCTGACCCCAAGCCCAGCCTTGACCCTAACCCTGAGCCCAAGCCATTCCCCAGTGCTCTGGGTGCCCCCCAGGTGGGGGCTGGGGGGTCCCTACCTTCCAGAAGACGGTGTCAAAGTCGGTGCCATGGAACTTCTCTGGGATGCCTGAGGTGGACAGCTTGGGCCCCAGTAACGTCACAAACTCTTCAAAGTCCACCTGCCCATCACCTGCAAGACATGGAGGTGGCCATCAGCCCCTGCCTGGGCAGGGGGGTACATGTGACACCACTGTCCCCTCACTAATAGGCCCTGGCCACGGCACCTGGGGAGGTCAGGCAGTGTCCAGAGCCCCAGTTCCCCCATTCCACCCAGGAGTCACTAATGTCTACCTGTGATGGCCTGGAGCTGCAGCTGCTATGATGGGACCTTGGGCTTCACCAGCCAGAGACCCCCAAACTGGCTGGGGGACCCCCAGTATCAGCTGGGACCCCACGGCTGGTCAGGGAATGCCAAAATCAGCTAGGGACCCCAGCACCAGCTGGGGACCACCAGCAAATTTAGGGGGCCTCAGTGCCAAAGCCCCAGTGCCTTCTGGAGATCCCCAATACTGCCTGGAGCTCCCAAATGCTGTCTAAGGACCCCCAATACCAATCAAGGACCCCAAAACTGGGTGTGGACTTCCAATGAAATTTGAGATCTCCATTATTAGCTGGGATCCCTAACACTCTCTAGGGTCCCCAGTGCCATCTGGGACTCTTGATGACATCTGAAGATCCTCAAGTGTGAGCTGGGGATCACCAGTACCATCTAGGCACCCCCAATACTGGCTGGGGATCCTCAAAACCAACCAGGGACTTCACACTGGACAAGAACCTCCAACAAAGTTTGGGGTCCCCCAACACTAGCTGGGATGCCCAACACTGTCCAGCATCTCCAGTGCCATCTGGGATCCTTGATGCCATCTGGGAACCTTCAATGCCATCTAGGGACCCCCCAGTGCTGTCTGCCCTATCCCCCTCCCCCTCCCCAATGCCATCTGGGGACCTCCAGCGTGCACTGGGAACTGTCAATGTCAGCTGGGAACTCCCAACACCATCCAGGACCCCAAACACCAGCTAGAACTTCAGCTCCAGCTGGGCCCCCAATGCTGTTTGGGGACTCCCTGCGGCGCCCACAATCCCAGGAGGGGCCACGGCGTGGGGTGCCCGTGTCCCGGGGCTGCGGAGGCTGCTGGAGTCGGGGCTGTCAGGGTGGCACTAACGATGAGTAATGAAGGGAGCGGCGCTTGGCAGCGCTGCCTGAAAGGCTTTTAAAGGGGGGGGAGGAGGGGAGGAGGAGGTGGGGCGGGAAAGGAAACCAATAAATTAACCAGCTCCTGACGGTCCCGGCGAGCGCGGCAGTGACAGGCACACAGGACGCTGGTGGCAGCGAGTGCTGGAGCGTGGATGAGGAAGGGCATGGCCCCGGGGCGGGATCCCACCCAGGGTGCAGGATGCGGCCCCGGCAGCCTGGTCCCAGCAGGTTTGCGGAGTGGGAAGAGGTGCTGGTCCCACCCACAAAGTGCTCTGGGATCCTTGAGTCCCCAGCAAAGCTGCAGTAGTAGTGGTGATGATGATGATGATGGACGAACAGGAGGCTGTGGGCACAGGGCCGAGCCTGGATCAGACCCTTCTTCATCCCGCATCCCGCGCCGGGTCCCACAGCCACCACCCGGTGGGGTGGGAATGGGGGAAATTGGGTGTTTCAACAAAGGGAAGGGTGCTGGAGGTCCCCATCGCGGGGTGCTGGGGTCCTACCATCCATGTCGAGACGCTGGATGATGACTTCCAGCTCCACTTCGTTGGGCATGTAGCCCAGGGAGCGCATGGCCGTGCCCAGCTCCTGCTTGGAGATGAAGCCATTGCCGTCCCGATCAAACACCTTGAAGGCTTCACGGATCTCTGTGAGGGGGAGACAGGGATGAGTCCAGCCATCCCCCACGGCCCTAGGTCTCCTCAGGTCCCCCACGGACAGTGCTGGTGGCCCCAAACGAACCACCCATCCCTCTGGCTCCCCCTTCCAGAGGGAAAAGTGAGACGTGGCAGGACACAAACACACAGAGAAATACACATGGTGTCACCAGCTGCTTGTGCCCCACAGCCTCCCCACGGAGGGTCCAGCCTCCCCAGGAGGATCCCAATGAACCCCAAGATCTCTGCTCCAACTCTAGCTACCCACTGGCAGCACTCACCCTGCCGTTGTCACTACCCAGCCCTCCACAACCCAAAACTTCAACATCTTGCCCCCCAAACAGCTTCCTTGGACATGCCTAAACTTGGGGTGCTCACCAGAGTTGGGGGAACCCCATGGCTGGGAGCATCCCTGCACCCTGGGGGACCCATCCTCCTGGGGGCCGCCATCAGAGGATGGATGGATGCTGGAGCTATGTGAAACTTCAGCCAAAAATGTACCAGGAGACCTGGGTGCTCAGCTCATTCAGAGCAAGGTGGGATGGAGAGAGGGAGAAAGTGGGAGGATTGGGGGTTTCTGGCTCAAAATGAGCCCCATGGACATGAGGGAAGGTCCCTGTGAGATGACAGAGAGATGAGAGGGCACTGGGGAAACTGAGGCACAGTGCTGGCTGTCACCCAACTAAAAGCCTCGTGGTGCCCATTGGCTCCATCCCACCTCCCGCTGCGCTTAGGGCTTTGCTCCATTTTGGGAGCCTTTTTGATGCACCCCGAGGGGCCCAGGGGAGCTCATGTTGGGACCAGGATGAAGCCAGGGCAAGGGGTTTGGGTCCCTCTTCCTTCACCATGCAGCAAAGCTGCAGGCACCAGGCAGCGTAACCAGGCACTGGGTCTTGGCTGCTGCCAGAGCCTTTGTGCTGGAGCTAGGCAAGAGAAACTGGAGCTGAGAACATTGGGTTTGAGGGGGGGAGGGGTGAGAAAACCCAGATGGGGTTCTGCTATCAAGCCCCAGCAGCTGAGGACATCCCTGCCTGGATGGGTAGCCCATCAGTGACATCTTCTGAGGGGTTTAGAAGGAGGATTTGGACCTGAGCTTCTCCATGGCCAGAACATCTGCCTGAGCATGGGGGATGCTCCTGGGTCCCTTTCTGTGCATGGGGAGCACTGCTCTGGTCCAACCATCCCCAAAATTCATCCTCTGAGGATGCTCATCCCAGGTCACCTGCTCCCTATCACATGGCTGAGAGTGTGGGGGAAAGGCAAGGCCGTGTCCCACCAGTGGCCAACCCGGGGTCCCAGCAGGTTGTCCCCCACAGCTGGGGCACCTTGACTCTCCTCCACCGAGCCAGCAGCACCCAGCTCCAGTATGAAGCCTCAAGGGGTGGCTGCAGGGCCGGAAGGGCAGCCAGGTGCCACAAATGTCCCTCCAAAAGCAGAGGGTGGCAGGAGGTGTGGCAGCACATCTGCCCTGCAGCATATCTGCCCCACAGCACATCTGCCCCACAGCACATCTGTCCCGCAGCACTGTGGGAGCCTGGCACCTCGCGGGGCCACCCTGGGGCTCCCGCAGCTGTGCAGCCACGGGTAGGCTGCTGAAGGAGCCTGGGCTGGGGGCACCCCGGGGCCCATCAGCACCAATTGGGTGTGGTGTCAGGATGAGTGCGCTGCCACAGTGCCCTGGAGTCTGCCCACACAGGGAGTGAGGGTGAGGAGGGCACAGGCTGTGCAGTGACACTGCACTGGTGTGTGCACACAGAGCCACCCTGCAGTGACACTGCACTTGTGTGCACACAGAGCCACCCTGCAGTGACACTGCACTGGTGTGTGCACACAGAGCCACCCTGCAGTGATTCTGTGCTTGTGCACACCCTGCAGTGATTCTGTGCTTGTGCACACCCTGCAGTGATTCTGTGCTTGTGCACACCCTGCAGTGATGTACTTGTGTGTGCACACTGCTTCCACTGCTGCTGCTCTCTTGTGTACACACAGACACTGTAGCTGTGCTTGTGTGTGCACAAACACAGTGCTCAGACTGCTGCATTTGCACCTGTGTGTGTGCACACATTCCTTACACTGGTGCTGCAGTAGTGTGTGCACAGGCACACTCCTTATGCTGCTGCTCACTTGTGTGCACAGACACACTGCTCACACTGCTACATTTGCATTTGTGTGTGTACACAAACACACTTCTCACACTGCTTCATTTGCACCTGTGTGTGTGCACACACATTCCTTACACTGGTGTTGCACTGGTGTGTGCACAGGCACACTCCTTATGCTGCTGCTCACCTGTTGGCACACAGACACAGTGCTCACACTCCTGCTGCACCTGTGTGTGCACAGACACCTTGCAGTGATGTGCTTGTGCATGCACACCCAGGTGCATATTCCAGTGATGCTGCCCGAGGAACACACAGAGGCACACAGAGACCGAGGCACACACACCCACCCCCGAGGCAAACACACACCCCCCGAGGCAAACACACACACCCCGAGGCACACACACACCCCCCGAGGCGCACACACACACCCCGAGGCGCACACACACACTCCGAGGCACACACACACACCCCCCAAGGCACACACACACACCACAAGGCACACACACACACCCCAGGGCACACACACACACCACAAGGCACACACACACACACCAAGGCACACACACACACACCCCGAGGCACACACACACACACACCCCGATGCACACACACACACACCAAGGTGCACACACACCCCCCGAGGCACACACACACACCCCGAGGCACACACACACACACTGAGGCACACACACACACACTGAGGCACACACACCCCGAGGCACACACAAACACCCCGAGGCGCACACACACCCCCCGATGCACACACACACACACCAAGGTGCACACACACCCCCCGAGGCACACACACACACACTGAGGCACACACACACCCCGAGCACACACACACCCGAGGCACACACACACCCCCCGATGCACACACACACACACCAAGGTGCACACACACCCCCCGAGGCACACACACACACACTGAGGCACACACACACACCCCGAGGCACACACACACACACACTACCCGACTCACACACACACCTTCCACTGACACAGCACTTTTGCGCACACACAGGCACACGGCGAGGATGTAGCCAGATGTGTACACACCACACCCCCACAGAATGTGCTTGAGCACACACAGAACAACCTTGCAGCAGTGCTGTGCTTGTGCATGCACACACACCCCACACTTCCACTGACACAAACACCTTGCAGTGACACTGTACTGCTGCACACATGACACAAACATCTTGCAGTGACACTGTACTGCTGCACACATGACACAAACATCTTGCAGTGACACTGTGCTGCTGCACACATGACACAAACATCTTGCAGTGACACTGTGCTGCTGCACACATGACACAAACATCTTGCAGTGACACTGTGCTGCTGCACACATGACACAAACACCTTGCTGTGACACTGTACTGCTGCACACATGACACAAACATCTTGCAGTGACACTGTACTGCTGCACACATGACACAAACACCTTGCAGTGACACTACTGCTGCACACATGGCACAAACATCTTGCAGTGACACTGTACTGCTGCACACATGACACAAACACCTTGCAGTGACACTGTGCTGCTGCACACAGGACACAAACATCTTGCAGTGACACTGTACTGCTGCACACATGACACAAACACCTTGCAGTGACACTGTACTGCTGCACACATGGCACAAACATCTTGCAGTGACACTGTGCTGCTGCACACAGGACACAAACATCTTGCAGTGACGCTGTACTGCTGCACACATGACACAAACATCTTGCAGTGACACTGTACTGCTGCACACATGGCACAAACACATTGCAGTGACACTGTACTGGTGCACACATGGCACAAACATCTTGCAGTGACACTGTACTGCTGCACACATGGCACAAACACCTTGCAGTGACACTGTACTGCTGCACACATGGCACAAACACATTGCAGTGACACTGCTGCTGCACACATGGCACAAACATCTTGCAGTGACACTGTGTTGGTGCACACACGACACAAACACATTGCAGTGACACTGTACTGCTGCACACATGACACAAACACCTTGCAGTGACGCTGTACTGCTGCACACATGACACAAACATCTTGCAGTGACACTGCTGCTGCACACATGGCACAAACACCTTGCAGTGACACTGTACTGCTGCACACATGACACAAACACCTTGCAGTGACACTGTACTGGTGCACACATGACACAAACATCTTGCAGTGACACTGTACTGCTGCACACATGACACAAACACCTTGCTGTGACACTGTACTGCTACACAAATGACACAAACATCTTGCAGTGACACTGTACTGGTGCACACATCACACAAACATCTTGCAGTGACACTGTACTGGTGCACACATGACACAAACACCTTGCAGTGACACTGTACTGGTGCACACATGGCACAAGCATCTTGCAGTGACACTGTGCTGCTGCACACATGACACAAACACCTTGCAGTGACACTGTACTGCTGCACACATGACACAAACACCTTGCAGTGACACTGTACTGGTGCACACATGGCACAAGCATCTTGCAGTGACACTGTGCTGCTGCACACATGACACAAACACCTTGCAGTGACACTGTACTGCTGCACCCATGACACAAACATCTTGCAGTGACACTGTACTGCTGCACCCATGACACAAACACCTTGCAGTGACACTGTACTGCTGCACACATGACACAAACATCTTGCAGTGACACTGTACTGCTGCACACATGACACAAACATCTTGCAGTGACACTGTACTTGTGCACGAATGACACAAACATCTTGCAGTGACACTGTACTGCTGCACACATGACACAAACACCTTGCAGTGACACTGTACTGCTGCACACATGGCACAAACATCTTACAGTGACACTGTGTTGGTGCACACATGACACAAACACCTTGCAGTGACACTGTACTGCTGCACACATGACACAAACACCTTGCAGTGACACTGTACTGCTGCACACATGGCACAAACATCTTACAGTGACACTGTGTTGGTGCACACACGACACAAACATCTTGCAGTGACGCTGTACTGGTGCACGAATGACACAAACATCTTGCAGTGATGCTGTACTGGTGCACACATGACACAAACATCTTGCAGTGATGCTGTACTGGTGCACACATGACACAAACATCTTGCAGTGACGCTGTACTGGTGCACGAATGACACAAACATCTTGCAGTGATGCTGTACTGGTGCTCACATGGCACAGAGGGAAAACCCCACGTTGCAGGGATGCTGTGTTTGTGTGTGCACAGGCAGACACAAGCAGCCCCAGTACTGCGTGTGCCCCCCACTGCGGGCAGTGCTGTACTTGTGCACAGACAGACAGACTGAGTCTCTGCAGCAGGGCTGTGCATACAAACCCATCCTGCTCTAATACTGTGCTTGGGCATACATGCACTGCAGTGAGGCTGTACCTATGCACACAGACAAACAGACACACACACACACACACACACACATACAGACACCCTGCAGAGGCTGTCCATGTACACACACACACACACACACACAGACAGACTGACAAGCATCCTGGAGTGAGGCTGTCCATGGACACACATGGACAGACAGACAGACACCCTGCAGTGAGACTGTCCATGTGCACACACACTCACACAGACAGATAGATATCCATCCTGGAGTGAGGCTGTCCATGGACACACATGGACAGACAGACACCCTGCAGTGAGGCTGTCCATGTGCACACACAGACAGGCAAGCAGGCACACAGACAGACACACAGACATGCCCAATGTGTGTGCATCCAGACACCTCTCCCCCCCTCACCACCTCCAGGAGCAGCAGAGCTGCCTGGAGGGGTTGCACAGACCCCTCGGGCACACAGCACCCCCCAGCCCCTGCAACCAGGCTGGAACAGGGCACTGAGTACACACACACCCCCCCCCCCCCCACTCACACTCTCATATGCTCTCACTCACATGCTCATACACTCTCATTCACACACACACTCATACTCACACACACTCTCACTCTCACACTCTCGCACATACACTCACACTCATAGTCACACACACTCATAATCACACTCACTCACACACAGCTTTGGCACTCCCACTCTGCCTCCGCCTCCCTGCCTGTGCATGGCAGCTCCTGGCCAGGCTTTGGGGCAGGAGTCCTCTTACCCCTGGCCTTGGGGCCCTGAGCCTCAGTTTCCCTCCTCGGATGCCCGCTAGAGTCTGCAGGTCTGTTGCTGAGCTCCCTTTACCCCCTCCCTTCCCCACCCCACACCTCAGTGTCTCTCTCCATGCCAGTGCGAGGGCAGGGATGGGACCCAGGGTGCAGTGCTCCCCAGCAGAGCAGGGCTCCCTGGGGACACGCCAAGCTCGGGATGGGGGTAAGGGAGCACCGGTAACGCCTGTCCGGCGGCCACAGCAAAGTTTTGGGGTGGAAAAAGCCATTTTGGGGCTAGCGAGCTGAGCGCAGCCCCGCTCATGGCATGAGTGGGCAGAGCGCCAGCGGTCGCTCCTCCTGGCATCGGAACTGCGTGGGGCCGCCATGCCCCGCGGGGGGGCTGACTCTGTATGGGGAGACCGGCAGTGCCAGCGGTGCCAGCCCCGCCGGGGTCCCCCGCACCGCCAGCCACTGTCATAATATGACAGCGGGGAGGGTGGCCCGGCCGCGCCGGGGGGATCTAGCCCCGCGCCGCCACCGCCGGTCCCTGCTGTGTCATATTGTCACGGCAGAGCCACCGGGGACGGGACCCCCCCGCCCCCCCAAACCTCACCCCGCTCTCCCGCTGCCCGGCTCTCTCCCACGCTTTCCTTCCTCCCTTCCCATCCATCCCTTCATCCATCCGCATCCCGCTCGCCTTCAGCCTCCCGAGGAGGGGGGACACGACCGCGCACTCCATCCCCGCAGCACCCAACACTCCATATGGAACGGCAGCCTCCCTCAGCCTGCACCCCACATGGGATGAGCCCCACCAGTCCCCACATGAGGTGGCCCCTGCTGCAAACCACGTATGACCCCCCACCCACCCCCGGCGGCCCTCACCCTGCATGGGATGGACTCCTTCAGCCCCCCCCACCCTCCCCCCCCCGCCCCGCCAAGGGATGCCCCAGCATCACCCCACATGGGATCCCCCCAGCACCTTACAAGGAATGCTCCCCCCAGCCTGCACCCTACATGCAATGCCCCCCCCAAACCCCAGTAACCCACATGGGATGCTTCCTCCATTCCTCCCAGCACCCCACAAGGGATGCCTTCCCCCAAGCCAGCACCTCACATAGGATGCCCCTCCCAGCACCTCCAGTACCCCATATGGGATGTCCCCCAAGTTCCTCATAAGAAATGCCCCCCCTTAACCTGCAGCCCACACGCCAAGCCTCACCACAAGCCCCCACAGCTCCCCACAAGGGATTTCCCGCCCACCCCCAGCCTGCACCTCGCATAGGATGCCCCCCCCCCCAGTCGCCCTCAGCGCCCCACATGGGATGCCCTCTCAGTACCCCACAAGGGATGATGCCCTTCGCCTGCACCCCACATGGGATGCTTCCTGGAACCCCCCCGCGACCCCTTCCCCCAGCCCACTTACCCTCTAGCTCGTCCTCGGGGATCTCCACTGGGCGCTGATCGGAGAGGATGTTGGGGACGGTGTAGATCCCCCGGTACATCAAAGCCGCCGTTACCGGGTGGAAAGGCATCTTCGGGGCTCCCCAAAAGCCGAAGTTTTAACCCAAATCTCCTCGAGAAACGGAGCGGGGGGCTGTCCCCAGCCGGTACCAGCGGAGATGCTAAAACCCAAGTTACCGGTGCCCGGCAACCCCCCCGCCCGGCACCCACCGGAGCAGCGGGGCCGGGGCGGGCGGGCGCTCCCCGTTCTCCGGGGCCGGTGGCGGGACGGGGCTAGCCGCGGAGCCCTTCACCGGGGAGTCAGGGAGCAGGCGGGGCCCGGAGGGACATGCCCTCCCGAAGTGCCAACGGGAGGCGAAAGCATCCAGGCACCGGCTAAATCCCGGCGGCGGCGGCGGCGGCAGCGGGGGGGCCGGGGTTGGCCATGCCGCTCCGGGGCTGCCCCCCCCCCACCTTCGCCAGACCCGGGGCCGCTCACAGCCTCTGGGGTGCCGCTGCCACCGGGCCACGCTCCCCGGTGGGGCCCGGCATGGCGGGGCCGAGGCCAAGGGCGGCCTCTTCTTCCTCGTCTTTCCTCCTCCTCTTTTTCTTCCTCCCCGCCAAGTGTCCCGGGGCTCGGCTCCCCGCCGCTGGCTCAGCCCCCGGCGCCGCGCACACGCTCCCCCCCCGCCGCCGCTGCTGCCGGTGAACGGAGCATCCTCAGCTGCAGCCCCGGGAAAGCGACGGAGGAATCGTAGGGGGGGGGGGGGGGGGGGGGGGCGGAAGGGCGGTGAGCGGCTGGGTCGGGCGGGTTTTGAATGGTCCCGCCTGAAACTGAGGCTGGGGGCAGGAGTGAGGGGGCGGGAGTGGTGCCTCCCCCCACCTCGGGGAGAGGGTTAAGGGGAGGGGGGAGCTGCGGCAAAGTGGATGTCACTGTCACCGGGAGCGTCCCGGGCCGCATCCTGCCGGAACACGCGGCTGGTGCGGGGACTTGGGGTGTCCTGGGGGGTGGTAACACTGGTGACAGCAACAGAGATCACTGTGGGTCCCTGTGTCACCCCAAACCCGGGCAATTGTCACCACAAGGTCCCTGCATGCAGCACCCCATGCCCAGGCAGTGGTCACCCCATGCCCAGGCAGTGGTCACCCCAAGGTCCTCACACAGAGCTCCTCAAAGTCCCAGCACACAATACCCTCAGCCATGGCAGTTGTCACTACAGGATCCCCAAACAAAGCATCTCATGCCCAGGCAGTCACCACCTGGTCTTGACACCCCAGGCTGCCCCCACCCCGAGGTGCCTGCATGCAGCAGTCCATACCTGGATATTTGTCACCACAAGGTCCTGGAACTTGACCCTGCAGGCTGCCACCACTCCAAGGTCCCCACATACAGCAACCCATGCCCAGCCAGTTGTCACCATATGGTCCCTGCACACTTCACCCTGTACCAGGGTAGTTGTCACTGCAAGGTCCCCACAGGGTGCACCCCATGCCTTGGCAGCTGTCATCCCTGGGTCTTTGTCCTTGGTACCCCAGGCTGCCACCACCCCAAGGGCTCTGCATGCAGCACTTCAGGCCATCATCACTCTGCATGCAGCCTGGGCCAGGGCAGCTGCCATCCCGAAGGCCCCAGGGCCACTGTGGCTCAAACTCCTGTTGCTGCACCCAGGCAGACATGAGACGTAGGAGGGGAGTGAAGAGGAGCCAGGAGCCAAGTCCTCGGTGCCTATCCCCATTTCCAGTCATTCCCCACTTCCCACCTGAGCTTTGGTCACATTTTTTCACCTTGTTTCTCACTTTGTCATTAATCACAGCTGGACTCACGTGCTGAGGTGGCTTCCCATGGTGACATGGCCTGGTGGCATCCATGGCCCTGCAGCACCTGCCTGCACACTGGTACCCGGGAGGGATGCTGCCCAGGACTGGGATCTCTCTCCTTCCAAAGCCCACTGCCTGCCTTTCCTGGCCCATCTCCCTGTGTGAGGGGACCCCAGCCTTTTGGGAGAGGGGGGTCAGAGTGCCCCCATGCCTTGGTGGCATCTCTCTGTCTAGGCACAGTGGCAGAAGGCCCAAGCCCCTGCTCCCTGCTGTAGGCTGCTGTGGTGGGAGTGACGGGGTTGGGGACAAGAGGGGAAATGTCCCCAGAGCTGTACTGGGGTGGGAGAGTGAAAGGAAGGGGAGAGGGGGTTGCAGTTGGCACTTCCTAGGGGCTCATCCAAACCCCAGAGATGTTGGAGAGCAACGGGGAAACTGAGGCACAGGTGGACAGGCTCCAGATGTGCTTCTCCTGTTGGGACTGGCACAAGAACCTCCAAAAATCTCTGTCTGGTTTCTGCTGCTCCAAAGCCCTCAGCCAGCCCCCGCGGGATGCCGCAGCTGCGGCAGCCACCACTCGGCCCCAGCCGGTGCCTCGCTCACCTCAGTGCTACCGGGAATTTTTGGGAGCTGTGACCTTGCCCCATGCCGAGCCTTCCCCCTCCGAAGTGGGAACATTGGCCGGGACCGATGAGGCGCTGGGAGGGGCCCCTCAAAACCCTCACCGTGCCCCAGGCACCTCCGGCAGCGCTGCCGGTGCAGCCGTCGTTGGCTGTAACCAGCTGGGGTCCCCTTTAGGCCATTTTTCAGCCGGCAGAGCTTCCCTCCAACAGTGGAAAAGCACCGCGGCCGTACTCTGAGCCGGGAATTTCGGGGGTGATCAATCCCCTCTGTCGCAGGGTGTCAGCTCCCGGGGCAGGATCCATCCTCTCAGGATGTAATGGGTCTGGGAGGGGGGTAGGGAGGGGGTGGGAGGTTGGGGGTGCTTTTTCCAGCTTCATCTTTCACTGTAGCTTGGGATGGTATTGGACACATGGACACACATCCCACAGAGAGTCTCCAGTGCCTAATACTGTGGCTGAGCCCCCAGCACAGCCCTGAGCAGGATGATGATGAGGATGATAAAGGATTTTTGGGGGAGCAACAAGCCCAAAAAAGGCAAAGCAGCCTCATTGAAAGTCTCCTCCTTGTTCCTTAGTGGATCAGTTAGCTCTTCCATGTTAACGAAGCTGCCCAACCAATTAATTCTCCACTTGCCCACGGAGCCCCGGGGTGGAAGCTCATTAATTTCTCACGCCCAAGCCCCAGCAGGGATAACTCGGCAGATTCCTGAGCTGTTCCCCGCCAATCCCTGCAGGAACAATCCGCGCTCGGCAGCAATCCGCGCTCCAGACTGTTGGAGCATCCAAACCTTCCTTCCCCGGGGATGGGGAAGCAGCCAGTCCCTCTCGGCTCCCGCTACTCATCCCGCGGGATTGGGACGTGAGCAGGGGGCGGCCCCGGGCGAAAAGGAGAATTAGACAGCGGCTTAATTGCCTTTGAAGTTCTGACTGGGTTTTTGCTCATGAGGGATCAACAGCAGAGCGATCGTGGGTGTTTTCCCTGAGCCCGGATGGAGATCCCCATCCTGCCTGGCCACACCACCCTCTTCCCTGTGGGATGAAGGCTGGGACCTGCGCTGTCACTCACTGCTCTGCCCTCAGCCTTTCATTTCCTCACTTCTTTTGGGGTGAGAAGCTCGGAACTGGACCCCTCAGACCTTGCTCCTGCCATGATGGGGTGGAGGCAAGTAATGAGGTGTCCCCCAAGCCCCAGCATTTTGGGCTCACATTCCCAGCTCCAGACGGGTGGTTTACACCTTCCCCACCCGTCCATCCCTCGGGCACTGCCACTGCTCCTCTGCAGAATTCCTCCTCTATTTCAGCAGCGGTTCCTCTTCACAGCTTTCCTTTGATTTCACTCGGGGCTGAGGCTGGCAGGTCAATGCCACCTCTGTCCCCACTCCCTCATCCCTCCTGTGACGGCAGCACCTTCCCGGCACAGTATCCTAATTAGCTGATCCCACTAATGAGGTGGGAGAAGCGGGATCCAGGTCTGGCATTTTGCATCTTATTTGCAGCTCTGTGAGGCTCTCCAGAGCTCTTGGATTCACATCCCAGCATCGTCTTCATTTCTCTCAGGAAGGTTTGGGGATGAACTGAAGAGGAATGAAGCTGTGCTGGGACTGGGATGGGGCTGAGGTGTCTTTAATTTAATCTTCTCCTCCTTATTTATCCCAGAGCCTGCTCTCATCTCCCTGGCCAGGAGGAGATTCCCCCTTGCTCTCTACCACCACCCCTGGATTTAGCAGGTTCCTGTGCTGGGTTCTCCCCTGTCCTGGGCCATGGATCCCGAGGTTGGTAGGTCTGGGCTCCGCTACACCTCCAGTCAATATTCCCAATTGTTCTTGCAGAGGAGACAGGAATAGGGATGACGAGAAAGACTGAATGGGGATGAGGATGAAGATTGGAATGGAAATGAGGATGAGATGGAATGGGGATGAAGTGAAGGATGCAGAAGGTGTGGGGATGAGGATGAAGATAGGAGGGGGGCATAGAGGTGGAGAAGGGATGAGGATGAGACAGGGATGACAGTGAGGTTGAGGATGGGATGGAGATCACTCACAGGTGGGGACAGGAAAGGATGGAGATGGTGGGATGGGATCAGATGGGGATGGGAGGGGGGTGGGATTGAATGGGATGGGGGTGGTGGGATGGGGTGTGGATGAAGATGGGGGTCCCTCACAGGGGTGAGGATTGGAAGGGATGGAGATAGGGTGGGATGGGGGTGGGGATAGGATGGGGATGGCATGAGGATGGGGTTGGGAATGGTGTGGGGATGGGCATGTGGATGGGATGAGGATCACTCACAGGGCTGGGATAGTTCACAGGGCTGGGGGCACCTGGCAGAGACTGGGATGTTGCAAACCTGAGCTGGGTGTCCTCATCCCCCAGGACAGATTCATCCCAGGCCAGTGTGAGGATGCTGGGGTGGGAGGTGGCACCACAGCGTCCTTTGGGCTTATAACATCACTCAGGCTGAGCAGAGGGAGGGGACACAAACGGCCCGGGGTGGCCATTGTGTCATGACGAAGTCACTCGCTGGGTCCGAGCCCTCGGAGGCACCAGCGGTGCCATCAATCTCCCGGGGCCATGGCTGTCAGCTGGGTATTTAGTGAAATGTTTCCTAAATAAAGGCCTGGTGGGAGAAGAGGGAGGGTTCCCAAGAGGGAGGGTTCCCAAGAGGCAGGGCTCCAAGATACCCAGCAGCAAGGTTAACCATGCGCTGCACCAGCTGCCAGCTGCCAGTGCCCGCTGGCATGCCTGGGCAGGGCAGTTCTGGTGATCCCCACTGGGGAGGTTTTGGGGGTTGCTTCGTGGTGTGGCTGTGGCCATCCCCACACTGGGATGTACTGGGGAGCAAATCACCTCCATGGTGGGCAGAATTGCAGGCAGCTGGTGCAGGTGGGGAGGGAAGGGAAAGGAGGAAGGCTTTGGGGACCTCATTTAATGTGGGTTCTCAGGGTGGTACCTGATGCCATGATGCCAGAAACTGCTGGTGCCTAGTGCTGACGCCCAGTCCAGGTGGCAGTCAGCACCACCATGTTCCAGCCAGAAGCATCCTGGCAGGACTGTGACAATGCCCCACGTCCCTGCAGCAGATGGCGCCATGTCCGGATGGGAAGAAGTGATGGGAACGAGATTCCAGGGTTCCCAATCCAGCTCCTGCCCCAGGGCTCGCCAAGCAGTGGTGTCAGCAGATGCCAGGGACACCAAGAGGGATGATGATGCCCAAAGAGATTAATAAGGGAGGGAAAATGAACAGTGAGGGTGGAGGGGTAGGATCCTGGACAAGGTGGCATCTCCTTCTCCAGGGCTGTGTCCTGCCAGGGTTGGCCATACCCTGGTTGGCAGCAGCAGCTTGCTCTTGTCCATGCTCAGAGAGATTTCAGTCCTTGTGCTCCCGGGGCAGCAGCTCCCGAGCTCTCCTGGACACCAGCTGGTCCTGAGTGTGTTGTATGTTCCTACACCAAGCTGTATAAGGTCTTGCACCCCACCACATGGCCCTGCACCCCATCATGGGGTCCTACACCCCATGGTGTGCTCCTGCACCCCATCACATGGCCCTGCACCCAACCACAGCATCCTGCACCCCCTGTGTGCTCCTGCACCCCACCACATGGCCCTGCACCCCATCACATGGCCCTGCACCAAACCACAGCATCCTGCACCCCCTGTGTGCTCCTGCACCCCATCACATGGTCTTGCACCCCATCATGGGGTCCTACAACCCATGATGTGCTCCTGCACCCCATCACAGGGTCCTATACCCTGTGGTGTGTTCCTGTACCCCAATCCCACCTTGCCCAGCATCCCTCATTCAGCCTGAGTAGCCTCCAGTGCTTCACCCTCAGCGGGAGACCACAGAGGCTGGAGCAGCTCTGTGAGCTCTCAATGTCACCCCCGTTGTGACCCACAGCTTATCCCCTCCCTGGTGCTCTGCCAGGGGCTGAGTGGGCACCTCTGGAACCAGCCAGAAGTTCTGGGGGTCCAGAGCTGTGGTTTTCCCCCACAAGCCTCCCTCTTGGCCCATGAAGCCTCTAATTCATCCAACAGGACACATGTTGAGCTTTTAGTTACAGCTTTATGGCTGTGCCAGGGCAGGAGGAGATGCACTGAGCTGGCCAGGTCTTTGCTGGGAGCAGGGTGGGCCTGGTGCCAACCCTCTAGCCAGGCTGCCTTTCCTCAGTCCTCTCCTTCCTCATCTCATTTCCTTTCCCCTTTTACCCCCTGGAAGACCAAAGGCTGGGAGGAGCAGAAGGTGAAGTGGCACAGATGGCAGCGCTGTGCCAGCCACCAGCTGATGCCAGCAGTGATGGATAGGGACAGTAGGGGACAGCGTGGGGCTGGCAGCCACCAGCCACAGAAAGAGTAAGGTGCCCACGTCCCCACAGTGATGCCTCTGAGGAGCATTACATTGTCATCCTGCAGGTGGGACCCAAACTGCACACAAGGCAGTGGAGAACCCCTGGGTGCCCCAGGACCAGGGATGGGGCTGGAAGGGTCCCATTGCTGCTCAGCAGAGCAGAGGGGCAGGATCCCCTCTCCCCATCTCTGGCCGGACTGCTTTGGATGCAGTCCAGGTTGCCACTGGCCTTCTGGGATGGCAGTGCCCATTGCTGGCTCCTGTCCAGCTTCTCCCCCACCAGCACCCCCAAGCCCTCTGCAGGGCTGCTCTCAACCTCATCACCCCCAGCCTGGGCTGATACCAAGGATGGCCCTGACCTAGGTGCACAGCTCTTGTACAAACTCCTGTGCCTCATGCAAACCTTCCTTGGTGTCCACAGGCACACACACACACACTCACACACACACACACTCACACACACACACACACACTCTTACACTCACACACACACTCACACACACTCACAGACACACACTCAGACACACACTCACACACACACACTCACACAGACACACACTCACACAGGCTCACACACACACTCACACAGACACACTCACACAGACACAGAGACACACACACACACACACACACAGACTCACACACTCACACACACACACATACACTCACACACACACTCACACACACACACTCACATACAGGGACTCACACACACACACTCACACAGGCTCACACACACACTCACACACACACACTCACACAGACACAGAGACACACACACACACACACACTCACACAGACTCACACACTCACACACACACACATACACTCACACACACACTCAGACACACACTCACACACACACACTCACACAGACACACACTCACACAGACTCACACACACACTCACACAGACACACTCACACAGACACAGAGACACACACACACACTCACACAGACTCACACACTCACACACACACACATACACTCACACACACACTCACACACACACACTCACACACAGGGACTCACACACACACACTCACACAGGCTCACACACACACTCACACACACACACTCACACACACACAGAGACACACACACACACACAGACTCACACACTCACACACACACACATACACTCACACACACACTCACATACACACAGGGACTCACACACACACACTCACATTCACACACAGGGACTCACACACACACACTCACAGACACTCACACGGACTCACACACACACAGGGACTCACACACAGGGACTCACACACATTCACTCACAGACTCACAGACACTCACACGGACTCACTCTCACACACACACTGGGACACACACACACACTCTCACACTCACACACAGACACACACACAGACTCACAGACACTCACACAGACTCACACACAGGGACTCACACACACTCACACTCACACACAGGGACTCACACACACACACTCACAGACACTCACACGGACTCACACACACTGAGACTCACACACCCTCACATACACACAGGGACTCCCCCCCCGCCAGAGACTCGCACTCACACACACACAGACTCATACTCACACACCCTCACATACACACAGGGACTCACACACACAGACACACTCACACACCCCCTTACATACACACAGGGACTCACACACACACTGGGACTCACACACACATACACACACTCACACACCCTCATATACACACAGGGACTCACACACACACCCACCCTCACATACACACAGGGACTGACACACACACACTCACACTAACATACACACAGGGACTCACACACAGATACTCACACACACACACACTCACGCACACTCACACACCCTCACATACACACAGGGACTCACACACACACACACACACTCCCCAGAGGAGACCACACTTGCATGGGCACCCCAGGGTGCAGAGTGGAGCTGGGGGTGTGGAGTGGGCACAGAAGTGGCAACCTGTGAGTTATGACTGCATGGAGTGAGGTCAGCAGCCCCATCAGCATCCCTGCCTCAGTTTCCCCATTGCTCCCTGCTGGCCCCCAGAAGGCCTTCACCTGCCCAGTACATTTTAGGTGGGCACCAAACCATCTCCCTGACTCCCCCCTTCCCTCCCCCTCGGCTGCTGGTCACCCAGCAGACCCCATGTGTCCCCTCGCAGGCAGGACAGCCATCACTGAGCCCATCGAGTCACTGGGGGGTGGGGGGAGCCCTGAGCAGCCCCCCCCAGGTTGGGTCTTGCCGGAGCTCGGTGCTGTTCGGCGTCAGAGGCAGTGGTCCGGCGGAGCCCCGGCTGCAGCTGCGGCTCGGTGCCGCCGGCTCAGCCCAGCCGCATGCGAGCTCCCCAGCGAGGCTTCAGCCTAACTCAGGAGGAAATCGAGGCCAGATCCGCCGGGATCCGCCGCAGGCAGGCTGAGAGCAGGCAGAGCCCGGGGAACGGCAAACACGGGGCTCACCCCCACTCCCTCCACGCCCCCCATAACCCAACGGGAGAGAAGCAGCCTGCAGGCAGGGACAGCAGAGCCCTGAGGGTCGCCCCCTGGAGCAGGGGGGGAGGAGGAAAGGATCCCAGCCCCGCGGGGAGCTGCCCAAAGCACTCCATGAGCCCCACTCTGGCAGCCAGGGGCTCGCTGAGGCTTGACCCAAAGGAAAGAAGACCCAAGAGGGCCAAGCTCTCCCTCGTAGTAGTGCTTTGAATTTTTATTAAACCAGAGAGAACTGAGTTCCTCCTGGACCAGGGGGCCAGGGGAAGGGGCCCGTGGCTGCGTCAGGCCATGGCCGGCTGTCCCCAGCCCCACATGGTGGGGAGTGCATCAGCATGGGTTTAAATAAAAAGAGGTTGGGGATGGGCTTGTGCTTGGGCTGACCCCCCAGGGGGGTGGCTGGGGGGGATCAGGGGAGGTGTGAAGGAGGAGTTGGGGGTCCTGAGGGGATGCCCAGGGGCAGCACTGTCTCCTTCAAGGGGTGAATTGCACCTGAAGGGAGGCTCCCCTCCAGACAAGGGCAGGGTTTAGGATGGAGACACGAACGAGAGGTCAGGGCAGCCCCACTACCCCCTGCTGCTGCTGAGGGGCTGAAGGAGAGGTCAGGGCAGCCCCACTGGCTCCTGGCCACTGCTGGGGGTGGGAGCTGTGAGTGAAGGGACCTGCATAGGGACAGGCAGCACCCAGTGGGGGCTCAGAGGAGCTGCTGGGGAGGCCATGCTGCATTTATGGGGTGCAGAACCTGGGTATTCAGTGAAAAAAGCCAAGCCACGACCTACCCCCAGCCCCCTGAACTGAAGCTGCCCAGGTTTGTCACAGTTTGCAGGAAAGAAGGCATGGTTTGGCTGGCACTAGCTGCTGCCTGGTCCTCAGCCTGTGCAGAGTGCTGGAGGAGGAGACCTCTCCCCCCACATCCTGCCCTGCCTGCTCCCCCGGAGGGGCAGCAGCAACCCTTGCCCCTACAGCCCGAGGTGCCCACAGCCCCTGTCCCCCTGACTGTCTGCCCAGCTGCCTCCCAGCTGCCCGGGCAGGCGCTGGGCGAGCTGGCGCCAGGGGCCCTGATTTACAGCACTCCACTGGCACATGCTCTGGGTTCTAATGGAGAGCCAGGCACCACGGGGCTCCAGGCTGTGTCCACAGCAGAAGGGGAAGGCATGGCAGGCCTGCCAGGGAGAGCTTTGGGCACACTCCTCAGTGGGCTGCCAGGCTGGGGGGTGGGGGGCACAGCTGCAGCCCTGACCCCAGCACCTCGACGTTATGCTAGGGGAAGAGAAAGGCTGCAAAGGAAAAGGGGAGGAAGGAGGGGCACTAAGCCAGAGAACGTCACACAGTCTGTGGGCAGCCAGAGCATGGGTCCATTGGCATGCAGGGGCTGGCAGCACCCAGGGAGGTGGTGCCCAGCTCCCCAACCCTGGGTGGGTACAGCAGTGCCAGGGGCAGGGGCTGCAGCTGGCAGCAGCGGTGCGGAGCGGCTCCTAGAGCTCCTCGAAGAAGGCCACGCGGGACTTGGTGCTCTGTAGGGTGAGCTGCAAGAGAGCAGAGGGGGTGGCTGAAGGGGGACAGGGCTGACCCCCTCCTCCTCACCCAGCCCCAGCTTCACCCCCAGCTGAGCAGGAGGGGGCTGCTGCCCCTGCCCCTCTCTGTCCTGACCGCTCCAGGGGGAGGTAGAAGCAGGGATGTGGCACCCGAGCCCCCAGCCCCACGGCGAAGCACAGGGTGGGGGGAGGCAGGGTGGGCTGCAGGACCTCTCTGTGGCCACCACCACCTCCCATCCAAGCAAAGGCTGCTGAGGGGGCACAGATCCAATGGGCACAATGATCCTAGAGTGCTGGAATCGTGGAATGTCTGGGGCTGGAAGGGAGATGTAAAGGTCACCTAGCCCAACCTTCCTGCACTCAGGGGAGGTTGCCCACAGAGGGGGGAGATGCCCCACCCCTGGAACCATGCCAGGTCAGGTTGTCTGGCGCTCTAAGCACCCTGCTGTGGTTGCAGATGTCCCTGCTGGCTGCAGGGGCGTTGGACTAAATGACCTCTAGAGGTCCCTTCCCACCCAAAGCAGCCTGTGATCCCACGGTGCCATGGAAGCTGTGCCCTCCCGAGCAAACACCGAGGCAGTGCCAGGGAAAGCACAGGGAGGCAGAGCTCCGAGGGCATCCCACACAGGCACAAGGAGGAAGAAGAGATGCCACCAGGAGCTTCCATCCACAACTTGTCAGGCTCCCTGAGATGTTTCATGTTGTTTTTTTTCCTACCTGCTCAGGGAAACTGACGTACAAGAAGCTGTGGGAGCAAAGATGGTTCTGGATGAGCTGCCACAGAAAGGAGCAGGTTCTGCCTTGCCAAGAGGACCATGCCCCACGGCTTGGTGGCACTCAGCACCAGCCATATTTTGCCATCTGAAAGCCAACAGGGGTGGCAATGGCAACAGAGCAGGCACCCATGCTGTCTACCTTGCCCCCCATTTGTCATCACCCCCGTGGTGAGCTCTGGCTGTGTCTCAGACAGCCCAGAGGCCCAGGCTGTGCTGATGCCTGGGCAGGAGGCTCTGGGCAGAGGAGCCTTCAGTAACCCAGAGGGCACTGGAAAAGCATCACACCAGCAGAGCACAGGCACAGCTGGCACAGTTGGCACCAGCAGGAGCTGGGTTATGGCTAAGGGCTCAGTGGGAGCTTGGCAGAGGAACGGGCCAGCACCTGCAGGCTACTCTGCCCCCACATCCCCAGAGTAAAGGCACTTCCGGCAGCCGCCGCAGTGGGAACTGGGATGGGAGCTGCCTGGCAGCACTCCAGCAGCTGCCTGCTCACAGACAGCTACATGCAGGGAGGAAATGAGGGCTGCTCCTGACTGCACACTGACCCCCCCAGTGCCCATGATCCTGGAGGGAACCCCCCACACGCACTGCTTTTGCTTTCTCCTAGCCTGGTGTTTGTCACTGCTGAGCAGTCGCAGGCAGGGCGAGCCCAGCTCATATTGCTCTGCTGAGGGCTGCTGGTGGTGTGGCTGTGCCACCACAAAACCTGAGGGGCCCACTGGAGGAGGAAGGGCAGAGCCATGGGAAGCTCCTCAGGGCAGTGAGCCCCATGGCAGCTCGACTGAGCCCACCCAGCACTGCAGGGATGCATGGAGGTGCCCTGCGGCCCAGCTCGCTCCCCGCCTCCTGCAGTGAGATCTCTGGGGAGTCCAGACAGCTCTGCAGGGAAATCACAGCTCCTCACACAGAGGGTAACTGGTTTGAGTTTTTCAGCATCAGGAAAGCAAGGAGGAGAGCATGGCCCTGGTACAGCATCTTCGTTTACTAGGGAAAAGCCCTGAGGTTGCCTACAGCCCCTTTGCAAATCCTCTGCACCCTCTGTGTCCTCTCTGCAAACTCCCTGCACCCTCTCTGTCCCCTCTGCAAACTCCCTGCACCCTCTGTGTCCCCTCTGCAAACTCCCTGCACCCTCTGTGTCCTCTCTGCAAACTCCCTGCACCCTCTGTGTCTCTCTGCAAACTCCCTGCACCCTCTGTGTCCCCTCTGCAAACTCCCTGCACCCTGTGTCCCCTCTGCAAACTCCCTGCACCCTGTGTCCCCTCTGCAAACTCCCTGCACCCTCTCTGTCCCCTCTGCAAACTCCCTGCTCCCTCTGCAAACTCCCTGCACCCTCTGTGTCCCCTCTGCAAACTCCCTGCACCCTCTGTGTCTCTCTGCAAACTCCCTGCACCCTCTCTGTCCCCTCTGCAAACTCCCTGCACCCTCTGTGTCCCCTCTGCAAATTCCCTGCACCCTCTGTGTCCCCTCTGCAAACTCCCTGCACCCTCTGTGTCCTCTCTGCAAATTCCCTGTACCATGTGTCCCCTCTGCAAACTCCCTGCACCCTCTGTGTCCCCTCTGCAAACTCCCTGCACCCTCTGTGTCCTCTCTGCAAACTCTCTGCACCCTCTGTGTCCCCTCTGCAAACTCTCTGCACCCTCTGTGTCCCCCCTGCCCAGCCAGGCAAGGAGCAGTGAATCTCTCTGCCCGCACCGCAGGCTGTGCAGCCGAGGCAGAGTGATTAAGAGCAAGTTACATTCTCGTCAGTGCAGAGAAGGGGGGTGGGGGCTGGGGAAATTGATTTACAGGCAGTATTATGATAATCTGCTTCCTGCAGGAGGGAGGGTGGGCTCCAAGTGCACTCCCAGAGCCATCAACGAAAATTTAGAGGGAGAGGGAGGGAGTGCAATTAAGCACCCAGAGCTGGCATGAATCAAGACAGGGGAAAGGGAAGAGTCCCACTCCCTGCGTTCCTGCACTGGGCTTCCTTCCTCTGAGCTCTGCTTCTACCCAGGGCTGCTGGACTGATTTGATTTGAGGAACAACAAACAGAAGCAAGGCAATAAGCCCCTCAACAGGCAAATGTGGTTTGGAGTGGCTAACCCAATCATCAGAGCACAGAACTGGTGCCAGCCCTGCAAACCCAACAGAGAGAACCCAGCCAGGGTACCCAGTGAATCCCCTACACCCCTCCCCCCCCATGCACTGGGAATGGGGCACAGAGCAGGAGAAGGGGGCTGCAAATCACATCCATCTCTCTCCACCATCCCAAGGAACAGGGAGAGGCTTAGACTGTCTCGTTTCCTGGGTTTATCCCACAGCCTGGCAAGGCTGGAGGAGAAGGTGACTTGTGGCAGTGGCATCACCTCAGCCCAAGTGATGCTAGAACACCTTGCTGCTGCTGGGAGGGAGATCTACTGTCCCTGCTAAGTGCTGCCTGCACTAAATCCTCTTTGATTGCCCCTGCTGGTCGTCTTCCTCCATCCCTACCTCTTCTCCCAAGCCCTGCCAGCCAGGTGAACTTTCCACTTCCCCTATGCTGAAACCAAACCCAGCCCTAATTTCCCCTCCCCCCTCCCTTCCTCCCACGCTGCCGTTTATTCTCTCCCCAGCACAACTCCTCTCCGGCCCCCGACGCTTTGATGAGCCTGTTTGAAAGGGAGAAGATGCTGCTCCAGTTGAAGGAAACACTTTTCAAAGGCTGCCACAAAAATAGCTGATAGGCCTGACGTTGCCTTGTTTCCTCTCCCTCCTTTGTAAACAAGGAAAGGAGGCTGCTGTGTGTCCCACTTTAGCTGCCAGGGAGTTTCACTTCCCTGCTCCCAGGAGAAGCAGGGTGGAAAGGAAAGGAACCCAGCATGGACACAGTGTGGATTTGGTTGGAAGGGACCTCAGAAGTCATTTAGTTCCAACCCCCTCGCCATGGGCAGGGACACCTTCCACTGGACCAGGTTGCTCATAGGTCTCATCCAGCCTGGCCTTGAACCCCATCAGGCTTGGAGCCTCCACAGCTTCTCTGGGCCACCTGTTCCAGTTCCTCAAAACCCTCGTGGGGAAAAATTTCTTCCTAATGTCTTATCTAAACTGAGCTCCTTCCAGTCTGAAGCCATTGCTCCTCATCCTGTCACTCCATGCCTTTTTCAAAGTCCCTCCCCAGCTCTCCTGTATCCCACTTCAAATACTGGAAGGCTGCTCTAAGGTCTCCCTGGAGCCTTCTCTTCTCCAGGCTCAACAAGCCCAACTCTCTCAGCCTGGCCTCACAGCAGAGGGCTCCCAGCCCTCCCAGAACTGCTGTGGCCTCCATTGGCCCCACTCCAACAGGTCCCTGCCTGTGCTGTGCCCCCAGCACTGCAGGTGGGGTCTCAGCAGAGTGGACACACAGGTACATGTGAGCAAGATTCACCTGGGAGATGCCTCCATCTCCTCCTGTCCTTGGAAAATGTGTGCCCAGAGGTGTCCAGAGCTGCTCTGCTCATTGGGAATCTCCCAGCTCTCACCTGTGTCCAAGCTGGGTGCCAGGCTTGGGGATGGGAAATGCCTCTGCTGCTTCTCCAGGCAGCCCCTGGCTGGTTATGTGCCTGCTCTGCAGCATGCAGCCTTCCCCTCTCCCAGCAATGCTGCAGATCCAGAGGGAATCTCATTCCTGTCTGGGCTGCCACAGGACCCATGGGAAAAAGATGGGCTCATGGCATGCAGCTCAGCCTGCTCCATGCCACCCAGGCTCCCTCCTTCTGCCCTTCCCACAGCAGGAGAGTTTCTTGTGCTGAGATGATGCTCCAGAGGCACAATCATGTGCTGCATCTCCCCTGCACACCACTGCAGCAAAGGAGTCTGCAGGGCCAGAAGGGGAGAGGTGAGGAGTCTCCAGAAGATGACAGAGACCCCAGGAGATCAGGTGAAGCCTTCAGAACATGTTTCAGTGATCTCTAGCAAGCTGGAAAAGGGCAGAGGGAAGCAGTCTGCCCCAGCACCTGCCTCCCACAGAATCCCAGCATGGTGGAGGTTGGAAGGAACCTGTGGGGATCATCCAATCCAACCCCCCTGGCTGAAGCAGGGGCACCCACATCAGCTTGCCCAGCATCACAATGGCCAGGTGGGGTTGGAAGCTCTCCAGAGAAGGAAACTCCACAACCTCTCTCTCCTGCAGCCCTTCTGCCTGCCCTGCTGATCCAGCAGCCTCATGACACTGGGTGGTGGCACAGTAGCTTCACATCTGCATCACAAGAGCCTGGGATGGCAGTGCCCATCACTAACTCACCCATGGCCTGCTGTAGAGGACAACATATCCTGAAAGTGAGAGGAGTGAAGACAAGCCTGCAGAGGGCCACTCTGCTCTGCCCTTGTGCTTGACAGCTGCAGCTGCTCCTCACCTACACCCAAAGGGGACAATGCTGTGTCTGCAGGAATGGGGTGGAACACAACTGCTTGTGGTCTACTGCTGAAGGAAGCCCAGGCTGGCTACTGGTGATAGATTAAGAGATTTGAGGTAGCTCATCCAAGCCTCAAGTGTCTCAACAACTGACACAAGAAAGCTGGGGAGGGACTTTTGATAAAGGGCTTGCAGTGACAGGATGAGGGCCAATGGATTGAAGCTTGAGGAGGGCAGATTGAGACTGGAGCTGAGGAAGAAATTCTTTCCAGTGAGAGTGGTGAGACACTGGAACAGGTTGCCCAGGGAGGCTGTGGCTGCCACTCCCTGGAGGTGTGCAAGGCAGGCTGGATGAGGCCTTGAGCAAGCTGGTCTTGTGGAAGGTGTCCCTGCCCATGGCAGGGGGGGGTGGAACTGGATGATCTTATCTTTAAGGACCCTTCCAGCCCAAACCACTCTGTGACTCTATGAAGTTGAGGGCAATGCTGCACCACAACCAGGACCAGCCACGAGAGGAGCCGGCGACAGCACGACCAGCAGCTCAGCTCAGCACCAAGGCCTGCACAACAGGAGTGAGTTGAAGCCCCCAGAGAGATGCTGTGTTGCAGGGGAAGCCTGGCAGGGAAAAGTCTGTGGAAGGACCAAAGCCATGCTCAAGGACAAAGCTGCTTGTCTGAGAACAGGCGTGGAGATTTGCTCCTTGCCTGCACACTTCAAAGGGCTTAAATCGCAGTAAATAAGCATGACTGTGCAAGAAGAAAAGCCACTGGAATGAAAGATCTGGTTGTGTTTGAGAGCAGCAGCCTGTCCTGGGAGCCTTCCTCTGCTGGAGGATCCCAGGAAGAAGTGGAGCTTTTCATCTCCTACGGCAGCCTAAGCAGCACAGCCCTGCCGAAGCCTGAAGGCGATCCAGCCGGAGCCGGCAGGGCCAGCCCTCGGGGCAGGGAAATGGGTGTGCAGGTGAGGTGCTGGTGCTGTGCCCACAGCTCATCCAAGGGGACTAGCATGGTCACCACCTCAGGAAGCATGAAACACTTAGCAGGCATCTTCAAAGGCAGCCAACAAGCCCCAGGTCTCAGGCAGCAGCCCTCGCCCTGCAGCTGCCTTCACCTGGGGGTCTCCTCCCAGGCACTGAAGCTGAAGTCCTTCCCCGTGAGAGTGGTGAGACACTGGAACAGGTTGCCCAGGGGAGTGGTAGAAGCCCCAGCCCTGGAGGCTTTTAACAGGCTGGGAATGGGGCTCTGAGCAACCTGATCACAGAATCATCCAGGTTGGAAGAGACCTCCAAGATCACCAAGTCCAACTGATCACCCAACCCTATCTAATCCACTAGGCCCTGGCACTGAGTGCCTCATCCAGGCTCTTAAACACCTCCAAGGATGCTGACCCCACCACCTCTCTGGGCAGCCCATTCCAATGGGCAATCTCTCTTGCTGTGAAGAACTTCTTTCTAGAATCAAGCCTAAACTTCCCCCTGTGCAGCTTGAGAGTGTGTCCTCTTGTTCTGCTGGCTGCCTGGGAGAAGAGACCAACCCCCACTGGGCTACAGCCTCCCTTCAGGTAGTTGTAGACAGCAATGAGGTCTCCCCTGATCTAGTGTGAGGTGTCCCTGCCCATGGCAGGGGGGTTGGAACGAGATGATCCTTGAGGCCCCTTCCAACCCTGACAATTCAATGATTCTATGAATCTCTCCCAGCTGCTGGCTCAGTCTTGGCACATCCTGCCAGGGGCTTCATTTCAGGGTCTCCACAAGTGCCATTTTGCCCTAGTTTCACCTGCCATGGAGAGACAGGATGGGACAGCAGATTTGCAGATGATACCAAGCTGAGTGGTGCAGTTGATAAGACTGAAGGACAGGATGGGTGCCATCCAGAGGGACCTGGACAGGCTAGAAAAGTGGGCTCAAGAGAACCTCATGAGGTTCCATCAGGCAAAGTGCAAGGTCCTGAACCTGGGTGGGGGCAATCCTAGATATCAACCCAGGCTGGGGGATGATGAGATTGAGAGCAGCCCTGCAGAGAAGGACTTGGGGGTGCTGGTGGGGGAGAAGCTGGATATGAGCCAGCAATGGGCACCTGGCCAATGGCAACCTGGGCTTGCATGTGAAGCAGTGTGGCCAGAGATGGAGAGAGGAGATCCTGGCTCTCTGCACTGCTGATACCTCACCTGCAGTGCTGTGTCCAGCTATAGGGACCCCTGCTCAGAACAGACAGGGATCTGATGGAGCATGTCCAGAGGACACCATGAAGATGATCAGAGAGCTGGAGCACCTCTGCTATGGGGACAGGCTGGGACAGTTGGGGCTGTTCAGCCTGGAGAAGAGAAGGCTCCAGAGGGAGACCTCAGAGCTGCATTTCAATATCTGAAGGGGACCTGCAGAAAGGCTGGGGAGGGACTGTTCAGAAGGGCCTGTGGGGATAGGTTGAGGAGCAATGGTTTGAGACTGGAGCAGGGCAGAGTTAGGTTGGACATCAGGAGGAAGTTCTGCACAGTGAGGGTGGGGAGACACTGGATCAGGTTGCCCAGGGATGTGGTGGAGGCTCCATCCCTGGAGACATCCAAGCTCAGCCTTGCTGTGTCCCTGTGCAGCCTGCTCTAGCTGGAGGTGTCCCTGCTGCCCTTAGGGGGGTTGGACAAGATGACCTTGGAGGGTCCCTTCCAACCCAATGCAGTCTGTGAAGCTGTAAAGCTGTTGGGAAACTGCTCCATGGTCACCTGTAGGTCCCCACCAACAAAAGCCTTATCCCAAGGTGCTCAGCACTGGGTTTGCCACCCACCCTCATGAGTAACAGCCAAGTCATTTCCTCCCTTAGCCAAAACTTGCTAAACTCTGTGGGACTGCAGGAGCCATGCTCAAGGAAAGAGCAAAAAAGCTTTCTCACGCTCACCCCCCGGAAGCAGAGAGTCAATGCTCTGCACACAGCCTGCAGATTGAGGGCAAATCCTCAGGGCAAAGCAGGCTCTGGAAAGAAGAAACACAGCATTAGGAGAGCTGGAATCATGCTGGAGGAGCAGGGGACAGGCAGGCAGGAGGGTGGCTCTGACAGCTGGCATCCCAAAGAGTGATGGTGATCAAGAGCACAGCCTCCCCAGACACCCACCCAAGCCAGGCTCCAAGTGGAACCAGCAGACACTGGCTGTGTCCCCAACCATCTGCTTCAGGCTGCTGTGATGCTTCTCCAGCAGGCAGAGGCTGACAACACACTGCATTCAGAGGAGTGTGTCCAACAGATCCAGGGAGCTTCTCCTCCCCCTCTGCTCTGCCCTGCTGAGGCCACACCTGGAATATTGCATCCAGTTCTGGGCTCCCCAGTTCAAGAGGGACAGGGATCTACTGCAGAGAGTCCAAGAGAGCTTCCCAGGATGCCTGAGGGACTGGAGCAGTGCCCTGTGAGGAGAGGCTGAGAGCCCTGGGGCTGCTTAGTCTGGAGAAGACTGAGAGGAGATTGAAGAAATGTTTCTAAATAGCTGAGGGCTGGGGGGCAAGAGGGAGGGGACAGGCCCTGCTCAGTTCCACCCCAGGATAGCATAAGAGGACAGAAACTCCAGCACAGGAGGTTCCACCTCAACATGAGGAGGAACTTCTTCCCTGGGAGGCTCCCAGAGCACTGGAACAGGCTGCCCAGAGAGGTTGTGGAGTCTCCTTCTGTGGAGACTTTCCAGCCCCCTCTGGATGCATTCCTGTGTGACCTGTGCTGGATTCTCTGCTCCTGCTCTGGCAGGGGGGTTGGACTTGATGATCTTTGGAGGTCCTTTCCAACCCCTAACATCCTGTGAGCCTGTGAACACCCCCACGTACTGCTGCATGGTGCTGGAGCAGGCATTAGTAGGCTGTTAGGAACAGTTTTTCAGCAGAGAGCTGCTGTGCTCTGTTTGTTTGGGTTTGCTTTCAAACTCCCTGTTCCTTTCTGCAGCAAACAAGGGGGAAGGTCCTGCTTTACTCCATTAAAGAAATCTTCAAAGGCCACCCTGCACCTCCACTCGATTCCCAGGCACTGGCAGGAAAGCACAACCAGGCATAGTTAATTATTCAAGTGTCTGAGCCTCACTCCCCCCCCCCACTGATGCTGCCAACTCAACTTCTGCCAAGAAAGGCACTTCCCAGCATGGAGGATCAGGTGGAGGAATGGATGCAGAGAGGCTGAGAACACTGCTGAGGCAGGGAGGGCTGGGCAGGGTGATTGCCTGTGACACACACAGATCCAGGCTGGGTGGAGAATGGATGGAGAGCAGCCCTGAGGAGAAGGTCTTGGGGGTGCTGGGGGGTGAAAAGCTGGACAGAAGCTGGCACCAAGCACTGGCAGCCCAGAGTCAGCTGGGCCCTGGGCTGATCCCCAGCAGTGTGGGCAGCAGGGGCAGGGAGGGGATTCTGCTCCTTTGCTCTGCTGAGACACCACCTGCAGTGCTGGGGCAGCTCTGGAGTCCTCAGCACAGACAGGGACCTGTTGGAACATGGACAGAGGAAGCCACAGCAATGCTGGGAGGGCTGGAAGCCCTCTGCCGGGAGGCCAGGCTGAGAGAGTTGGGCTTGTTCAGCCTGGAGAAGAGAAGGCTCCAGGGAGACCTTGGAGCAGCCTTCCAGTATTTGAAGCAGGCTACAGGAGAGCTGCAGAAGGACTTTTGAAAAAGGCATGGAGTGACAGGACAGGGGTACTGGCTTCAAACTGGAAGACACTGGATTTAGATTAGACATTAGGAAGAAATTCTTCCCCATGAGGGTTTTGAGGCACTGGAACAGGTTGGCCAAAGGAATTGTGGAAGCTCCAAGCCTGGAAGTGTTCAAAGGCAGGTTGGATGAGCAAGCTGCTCTAGCAGGAGGTGGCCCTGGCCATGGCAGGAGGATTGGAAATAGATGCTCTTTAAGGTCCCTTCCAGCTGAAAGCATTCTGTGATTCTGTGCTGCACAGGTCCACGGTGGGCATGAGCAGGGTGCTGGGCTCAGCCCAGTGTGACCAGCCCATGTGAGAAGCGTGGTAGGGGTGAGAGCCACAGGAGCTGGCTATGCAGGCAAGCTCATGCAGGGGTTAGTATCACAGCCAGTGATCCCATCATCCCACACAGAGTACCTGGGAATAACCTACTTGGAAGTCTCAAATGCAGATAGGTCTTCTGCCCTGGGCTTGAGGCTAAACCAGCAAAACAAAATGAAGAAGAAAAAGAAGAAAAAGAAGAAGAAGACGAAGGAGAAGAAGAAGGAGAAGAAGGAGAAGAAGGAGGAGAAGAAGGAGAAGAAGGAGGAGAAGAAGGAGAAGAAGGAGGAGAAGAAGGAGAAGAAGGAGAAGAAGGAGAAGAAGGAGGAGAAGAAGGAGAAGAAGGAGGAGAAGGAGGAGAAGGAGGAGAAGAAGGAGGAGAAGGAGGAGAAGGAGGAGAAGGAGGAGGAGAAGAAGGAGAAGAAGGAGGAGAAGAAGGAGAAGGAGGAGAAGGAGGAGGAAAGGAGGAGGAAAGGAGGAGGAAAGGAGGAGGAAAGGAGGAGGAAAGGAGGAGGAAAGGAGGAGGAAAGGAGAAGGAGAAGGAGAAGGAGAAGGAGAAGGAGAAGGAGAAGGAGAAGAACGAGAAGAAGGAGAAGAAGGAGAAGGAGAAGGAGGAGAAGGAGGAGAAGGAGGAGAAGGAGGAGAAGGAGGAAGAGAAGGAGGAGAAGGAGGAGGAGGAGAAGGAGAAGGAGAAGGAGAAGGAGAAGGAGAAGGAGAAGGAGAAGGAGAAGGAGAAGGAGAAGGAGAAGGAGAAGGAGAAGGAGAAGGAGAAGGAGAAGGAGAAGGAGAAGAAGGAGAAGGAGAAGGAGAAGGAGAAGGAGAAGGAGAAGGAGAAGGAGAAGGAGAAGGAGAAGGAGAAGGAGAAGGAGAAGAAGAAGAAGAAGGAGAAGAAGGAGAAGGAGAAGGAGAAGGAGAAGGAGGAGAAGGAGGAGAAGAAGGAGAAGAAGGAGAAGAAGGAGGAGAAGAAGGAGGAGAAGGAGGAGAAGGAGGAGAAGGAGGAGAAGGAGGAGAAGGAGGAGAAGGAGGAGAAGGAGGAGAAGGAGGAGAAGGAGAAGGAGAAGGAGAAGGAGAAGGAGAAGGAGAAGGAGAAGGAGAAGGAGAAGGAGAAGGAGAAGGAGAAGGAGAAGGAGAAGGAGAAGGAGAAGGAGAAGGAGAAGAAGGAGAAGAAGGAGAAGAAGGAGAAGAAGGAGAAGAAGGAGAAGAAGGAGAAGAAGGAGAAGAGGAAGAAGAAGAAGAAGAAGAAGAAGAAGAAGAAGAAGAAGAAGAAGAAGAAGAAGAAGAAGAAGAAGAAGAAGAAGAAGAAAATCCTCTGTGAGAGGAGTGGTGGTTTGTGGTGCACTCTGCAGCTTGCTCAGAGCATTGGAGCCATCAGCAGCCTCCAGGTGGGGCCAGGGGCTGGGATTGTTTCAGTCTTGCTGAACCAGCTCTTCCCCACCACCAGGGTTTTGCATTCCCTTTCCATCAGGACTGCAAAGACAAAGCCCTCCTGACCTCCCGGTGGCACCAACAAAAGCAGGCTGGGATTTTCTCCTGGTGTGCTCCACTCACAGACTGGTTTGGAACCCTTTGCTCCTCTTGCCTGAGGTGTAGGAGCCCAGCCAGCTTTGGTCCCCACCCGTGGGAGGAGACAAGGAGATGCTTCAGCTTCAAAGGAGCAGGAGACTGACTACAGAGACCCAGCTACAGCCATGCCAGGCATGAAAATGATGTCCCAGCCACCTCCTTTAAGTGAGACAAATGGGACCATCCACTAGCCTCTGTCAGAAGTGGAGAATTTAGCATTTTCCCTTTAAACTGAGGGCTCTGAGCATGGAGACAGAACCTACCCAAACCTACTGGGAGCAGAAACATCTTCGGAGTTTGCCACGACAAAAGGTTCTGTGAAGATTTTCATATCCTCTGCTCTGGTGGGACAGGAACCTGAACCCCTCAGGGCTATCATGGGGAAACAAGGAGCAAGATCTGCTAGATCCATTTTCCTGCCCCAATTCAGTGATCAGAGGCTCCCAGGCATGAAAGCCACCAGGAGCTAGTATTTTCAAATCATTCCAGACATAACTGTCAGCTGGGAGCAGTGAAGAGAGGATTTGGTTTGAAAACCTGGAGCTGTTATGGCCCCCCTGTGCTACACAGACTTCCAAGTCTTTCAGAAGGAGGGCTGCTAGCAGGACACCAGCTGGGTAAAAGCCTCTGCAGGGGGGAGGAAAGCCTTTGCAGGGTCAGAAGGCTTTGGAGGTGAGTGGGGCTGAGCACTCTATCCCACTGGACCAATTCTGGATGTGCCCCCAGCCCCTCGCTGCCCTGAGCCCAGCTGGGAGAACAGCAGAGCTGCTAAGCAAAAGGAAAGGAATGGGGTGAAAAACAAGGAATGTGGGGACCTGTCAGGTGTGACTCTGGGCTAGCAGAGCCAGACACCTGAACTCCCTGGCTAAGCTACTCTTCTAAATCAGGTTTCTAGAGGCAGGTGGCTTTGGGGTCCCTAACACAGGGTGTAGACATCTCTTCCACTCCCCTGCCAGCGAAAGACTCTGCTGTTAGTATGGGAATCTGCACTACAGGGAATCTTTAAAAAGAGGATGAAGCTTTTGGTTTTTCTGCTGAGAGCCAGGAAGTCAGGAGTATTTTTTGTCCCTATTATTCACCAGACAAGCTCAGTGTGGCTTCCTGGCAACACTTGCAGGGAATGGTTGCACTGAACAGGAAGGGTTTTTCCTGTTCCCAGCATCACTAGGGTGGTGAATCCCCTCTAACAGCATCCCTGGGCATTTCTTGTTAAGGTTCAACAAGACCTTCAGACCCTGAGAGCCCTTTGCCTCCCTCCCACACAGCAGTGAAGTTGTCTCCTGGTTGTGGCAAAGACAAGGCAGCAGCAGCAGAAGCTGCAATCCCCTGGTTCCAAGCTAAGCAGCCAGGGGAGAGAGCCTAAAAAAACACCACTTTTATTATAACAACTTGTGCAAAACAGAAGGGTCCTCTCAGGGGGTCTGGTGCTAAAGGGTTTCATCAGGTGAGGTACAAACTGGAGCCCTCTGGTACCTTTTTGATGGTGTTGTGCTTGCTGCTGCCTCTGCTGCTGTTCTCGTTGTGCAAGATGTCCAGGGCTGTCTCCCTCTCCTTCAGCTTCAGCGCCTCGATTTCGGTCTTCAGCTCGTTCAGCTGCTCCTGCAGGTGCTTGCTCTTCTCCATGTACTCCACCCTAGCAGGCAACCAAAAGAGACCTGGCTTAGGCCTGGCACAGGGTGATGTGACTGTGGCAGCTGACAACAGAAATACAGCTGTGCAGTGGATAAGGAATTGTTTGGGTGATGGCATCCCAAGGGTGGCGGTCAACGGCTCCATGTCCAGGTGGGACAAGTGGTGTCCCTCAGGGGTCTGTACTGGGGCCAGTGCTGTTCAGTATCTTCATCAATGTATCAGTAAGAGGAAGACATTTTTGATGCTGAGGGTGGTGAGAGCCTGGCCCAGGCTGCCCAGAGAGGTGGGAGATATCCCATCCCTGGAACCATTGCAGGTGAGGTTGGTTGTGGCTTTGAGCAACCTGCTCTGGTTGCAGCTGTCCCTGCTGGCTGCAGTGGATGAGCTTTAGAGGTCCCTTCCAACCCAAACGAGTTCACACCTGGGGAGGCCACACCTGGAATACTGTATCCTGTTTTGGGATGCCTAATTCCAGAGAGACAGGGATCTGCTGGAGAGAGTCCAATGGAGGCTGTAAGGATGATGAAGGGACTGGAACATCTCTGCTATGGAGAAAGACTGAGAGACCTGGAGCTGGTTAGTCTGGAGAGGAGAAGGCTGAGAGGAGACTTTATCAATGTCTATAAATATCTGAGGGGTGGGTGCCAGGATGAAGGTGCCAGACTCTTCTTGGTGGTGCCCAGTGACAGGACAAGGAACAACAGGGATAAGCTGGAAGCCAGCAGGTTCCACCTCAACATGAGGAGAAACTTCTTTGGTGTGAGGGTGTTGCAGCCCTGGAGCAGCCTGCCCAGAGAGGTTGTGGAGTCTCCTTTTCTGGAGACTTTCAAATACACCTGAACATGTTCCTGTGTGACCTGCCCTGGGTAACTCTACTGGGGCTGGACTGGATGACCTCTGGAGGTCCCTTCCAACCCAAGATTCTATGATTCTATGACTACACAGTTTCAGTCTATATGGTGGTGGTTTGAGCTCTCTCCCACCACACCCTCGCTCAAGCCCAGCTCACAAACTGCATGGCACGAATCCTGGCAGTAAGAAAGGTCTCTCATCTACTGACTTCTCATGTTTTAGAAGCACTGAGCTTGTAGAACTGTGTGGGAGCAAGCACTGCCCCCAAAATACCAGGTATTTTTTAGACACACAGTGTGCCTGGGAGAGAGAAAAGGCTCCCAAAAAAGCAAAGACAAAAAAAAAACAAACCAAACAAACCAAATCCAGCCCTTGTCAGGACTCAGCCCTTCCATGGTGAAGCTGGAGAAAAATCACACTTGTACTTGTACTTGTACTTGTACTTGTGATGAAACACTGAGAGCCAGGTCCAAGCAGCAGCAGACTAACAAGAACCTTCCCAGAGTGCCAAAATCTGCAGCAGGGTTTAACTCAGCACCTGAGGAAGGAGAACAGTCCTGGAGCAGACAGCAGAAGCAGGCTACAGCTTTCAGCTTGCAGCAGAGCCAAGCTCTTCCTGCTTAGGAGAGTGGGATGACCTAGTTAGCAACCTGGGTACAGAACTAGGAATTATCCTGTTATTGTCAGCTTCTCTCTTCTTCCTTCTGGCTTCAGGGAAAGTTCCTAACCTCTGTCTCTAGCCCAGTGTCTGGGGGAGGCAGAGAGAGGACCGGGCAGAGGCACAACGAACCACCCTCTGGGGTCCTGGAGTGTTTCATTCCAGCCCTTGAAAGCTGTGGCCAGAGAACTATGGCAGAACCCTTCCAGCTTTGATCTGCCCCCCAGTCAAGGAACAAAGCACATTATTCCTGCAGAGATTAAAATCTGATCTGCTTTGATTTCAGCTAAATTGGTAATTTTGAAGGCTGCACTTCCCCCCTCAGGAGCACACCAGATCAAAGCTGCTCGGCACATCCAAGCCTGCTTGCGCGCAGCTTTTCTATCTAAACGTGACGCAGATTCCAGGAGAGAGAAAGGGATGAAAGCCCCAGGGTAGGACCTCAGCACATGCCCCAGCTGCCTGCAGCACCTCTGGACACTCTGCTAACAGCTCAGTGCCCCAGCAGCCAGGTTGCTGCTGGCTCTGTCTGCAACATGGTCATCCCAGGAGTATCAGCTCCTTGCCCTGAGAGGGTGGCAGCTCTGCAGGATTCATTACTTTGGTGGTTAGAGAAAATGTGGGTGAGGTGCTGCTGAGAACCTATGGACTGGTTGAGGTCTCCACTGCAGGTGGTCTAGTCCCAACCCTGTCTTACTCAAAGGGTAAGTTTGAGCAGGATACTCAGGTCCACCTCCAGTTATGTTTGGAGTATCACAGAATCCCAGCATGGTGGAGTTGGAAGGGACCTCTGGAGATCATCCAGTCCAGCCCCCTGCTAAAGCAGGGCAGCCACAGCAGCTTGCCCAGGAGCACAATGGCTGGGGGGGGCGGAAGCTCTCCACAGAAGGAGACTCCACAACGTCTCTGGGCAGCCTGCTCCAGGCCTCCAGCACCCTCACAACAAACAACTTTCTCCTCCTCTTCACATGGAACCTCCTGGCTTCCAGTTTGTGCCCATTGCTCCTTGGCCTGTTGCTGGGCACCACTGACAGGAGTCTGGCCCCAGCCTCTTGCCCCCCACAGGTCCTTTATCTCTTGCTGAGCATTGATCAGCTTCCCTCTGGGGCTGCTCTTCTCCAGGCTCAAAAGCCCCAGGGCTCTCAGCCTTTCCTCCTCACAGAGATGCTCCAGGCCCCTCCACTGGCCTCTCTCCAGCAGTTCCCTGCCTGTCTTGAACTGGGGAGCCCAGAACTGCACCCTGGACTGCAGATGCGACCTCAGCAGGGCAGAGCAGAAGGGGAGGAGAACCTTCCTTGACCTGCTGGCCATGCTCTTCTTCATGTCCCCCTGAAATCCCAGCCCTGACCTAGCCTGGATACATGCCACATACTTCTCCTTCTCGATTTCCATGGAAAGCCTCTTCATGTCTGTATCCTTGAAGTCAAAGGACAGGCTCTCGTTGATGAGGTTGAAGCTTGGCAGGTCTGTAGGCAGCGCCGTTGTGCTCGAGTTCATGGACTGCTGGAGAGAGACACAACACTGATGAATCACTTTGGATGAAACCTACAGCAAACCTTCTGCAACATCAAGGGAAGATCAAAGCAACACCTCAGCAGCCAGCACAAGGGGCTGTAGTAACATCCTGAGCTGCTCCTCAGACAGGTGGCACCACGCTCGTGGCGGAGGTGGGGGTGTGCCACCTGCCAGCAGCGCTGCGTGGGAGGGAGCTCACCACTGGTGTGGGGAAGGGGAAGGGGCAGAGGTATTCCTGAGAAACCACCACGTTGTTTGTCTGAACCAGCCTCAAACCTTCTGGGGAGCAGATCATGAGGCTCCTTGTCAGCTGCTGATCTTAGCACAGAGGATGGTGAGTACTCCGAGGTGCTGCAGAAGCCCCGGCCTGAAGTCCCCTCCTGCTCCACTCCCTCTTCAGTTCAGAGCTATTGCTCCTCTCTCTGCTCTTTGCAGTGATAAAGAGGACACAAAACAACCTCTGCCTTCAAAATCTATTGACACAACTTGGTCTAATCTCGGTTTTATAACAATGTTGGGCAGAAGGTGACCCTTGAGAGCTATCTGACAGCTACTTAACATTAAATATCTGAAGGGGACCTATAGGAAGGCTGCAGAGGGATTGTTTAGAAGGGCTTGGAGTGATAGGATTGAGGGTCAACAGCTTGAAACTGGAGCAGGGGAGATTTAGGAGGAAGTTCTGCACAATGAGGGTGGGGAGACACTGGAACAGGTTGCCCAGGGATGTGCTTGTGAGGCCCTCTCCCTGGAGACATTCAAGGTCAGAGCTGATGTGTCCCTGGGCAGCCTGCTCTAGTTGGAGGTGTCCCTGCTGGCTGCAGGGGGGTTGGACAAGATGACCTTGGAGGGTCCCTTCCAACCTGATGCTATCTCTGTGTAAATCACATTTTTAAAGCACAAGGTTTGAAGAGTGGCAATACTCTTAAGACTCCATGTGACAGCAGGGTCCTGCACCTGCTCCCCAAAGTGTGAGCCAAGAGCAACATAACCCCAAGGGTTAACTCTGGGTGCAGCTTAAGGTCCACAAGACAGACTGGTAACATTTTTATCTTGGCAATAATTTGCAGTTCCAAGTGTCCAGGAGGCACTGCTGGGAAATGCAGAAATATGACAGGGAACGATTTGTCTCGCACCCGAGCCGGAGCTTGGGACATTCTTCCTCCTGTAAATGCTGTGACATCCCCCACAGACACACACTCAGATTTTATCTTCCCCTAAAAAATGTCCCTTCTCTCAAAACCCTGTCACAGCTCTAACAAATGACCTCATTACCAGCAGAGGAGAAGTGGCCTGGCTCAAGCCATCGCTCTGCTCTCACAATACGTTAGACGAGGTTGCAAGCAGTGGCACACGTCAAGGGTGGCACAGTGGCTTCAGGCAGCAGAATATGTGCCTGGAGCTGAGCCAGAGCCTCTGCCAGTGTGCTGAGCCCTCATTCTAGACAGGAGAAATCCAGTCCAGCACCTAAAAAGCACTCACCTTGCTGCTAGCTGCTCCTGCTTGCTTTAATGGATTCCTGTAATGAAAACAATGTGCCCAGAGCAGCCTGGACTGGTGGGATGGCAGAGGTGGTTTTAAGCTACCAGCTCCAACAAACCAGATCTTCAGCTCCAGCTTCTATCCCTCATTTCTGCTATCTGGGCTGCTCCAGGGATGGGTTTGCAGTGAGCTCTGCCTCCCCAAGACCTGTGGTGACAGATTTACTCTGCACGATAACCTGCCTCTTCCCTCGCTGCCAGCCTGGAATGCACAATCAGCCAGGGCCCGTCCCCAGCTTGCCCTCTGGCTGGACAACCCCAGGAGGGGTGACATTTCCTTCACCCTGAAAAGGCAAAGCTGGGATGCAGCCACCTAGGACAAGCCTAAACAAGGCAGCACCCAAAAGTGAGACCCACAGAAAAAGGAAAGAGGGTTTGTTGCTCCCCTGTGCAATGGCTTTCAGGGCAGGATACAGCCACATTAAATCAGGAGCTGGCACTGGAAGCAGAGTACTTGAATTCCAGTCCCCAGGGAAAGGGGACAGGTCTGCCACAGCCCTTCTCTGATTTCAGCACTTGCATCACATGGATCATAGAATCACAGAATGGCCTAGGTTGGAAGAGAGGGCAGGAATACCTCTCATCTAGACTTGGGTGCTCACAGCCTCATCTAACCTGGCACTGAACACCTCCAGGGAGGGGGCATCCACAGCCTCCCTGGGCAACCCCTTCCACCACTCTCATACTGAAGAACTTCTTCTTAAGCTCCAGTCTAACCCTGCTCTCCCTCAGCTTCAAACCATTCCCCCTTGTCCTGACTCTAGACACCCTTAAGAAAAGTCCCTCTGCAGCCTCCTGTAGGATCCCTTCAGATATTGGAAGGCAGCTCAAAGGTCCCCCCAGAGTCTTCTCTTCTCCAGGCTGAACACCCCCAGCTCCCTCAGCCTGTCCTCATGGCAGCTAGGAGGATATTCAAGTCTCTTCCCATTTAAGGCACACAGGTGTTTGCAAAGCCTTTCCCATGTGAGCTTCTCCCAGCTCTGCCACACAGGGCAGCCAGAAGCTCTTGGCTTCCAAATAACCTTTAGGATTTTATTCAGCAACAGCTTAGTGAGTTTTGCTTTTAAAAAAAGCCCAAACAAGAGCAGTAAAAGCTGAGCAGGAATTTCAGTTGCTGCAACCATTAAGTGCAGATACCAATTTGTCAGGATTACCACAGCCACTTCTTGCCTGTCCTCAGCAATGAAAATCTGAGAGAAATCAGAGAGCAGCAGCAATGAGGAAGAGTAAGGGAAGAGCAAAGAAAGCTGGGGACAATCTTTTGAGCAGGGCCTGTTGTGACTGGAGAAGGGGTGAGGGTTTGAAATTAAAAGAACGAGATTCAGCCTGGAGAGAAGAAATAAATGTTTGACACTGAGGGTGCGGAAAGCCTGGCCCAGGCTGCCCAGAGAGGTGGGGGATGCCCTATGGATGGAATCATTGCAGGTGAGCTTGTTTGTGGCTCTGAGCAACCTGCTCTAGTTGCAGGTGTCCCTGCTGGCTGCAGGGGGGTTGCCCTAGATGACCTTTAGAGGTCCCTTCCCACCCAAACCAATCCATGATCCTACAGTCACACTGCTGCATGTATGTTTGAGGGCAGAGGAGTGGGAGGTGCTGGGATCTGGTTCCTGTGCAGCACTTCAAAGAGGGCCTTTGAGTGAGCCTTCCTCCTCTTGCCTGCTCACTGAGGATGACCTTTAAAGGTCCCTTCCAAGCCCAAACATTCCATGCTTCCATGATTAAAGAGCACACTGAGGTGTAACACTGAGAGCCAAGCGCTTCCCTGCCATCTGCAATAATGCTGGGCAAGCCCTACAGGAAGTGTAGAGATTTGTAACCCAGGGGACAGGAGTGTCACTGGCACACAGGGTGATGAAGGGGACACAGCCCTACTCCCATCTGGGTTTCCTCAGCTGGAACAAACTGCTCGGCCCTGGTACTGCACTAAAGCAATTTCCTGCAGTTAACAGAAGCAAGCATGGCACTGACAGAGGTCATCCCTCTGGAGCACAGAGCCAGGCAGGGGGAGCACAGAGGTGTCAGGAGGCTTCCCCTGCAGGCAGAGCTCCTCCTGTTGCTGCTGCCTTTCCCAAGAACTTGTGCAAGCCCAGGACAGCTGCTTACTACTTCAAGAGGATCCAAGAAGCTGTGACTGCCTTTCATCTTGCCAGGAGTGGTACCTGAAGGGCAGTGCAGGAGGCAAAGAGCCATCAGCAAGGCAGTAAAGAATGAATTGTTCTGCCAGCCCTGATGGCCTGAGACTCAGCTTCACATCTTCCTCCTCATGCATCACCCTCCAGTCCCACCACAAAGGCAGCCTGGGCTTCAAGGACTACAAAGACACTGAAACAATCTTTAAAGAACCAGGGTGGGAAACTGGAAAGAAAAAAAAAAAAAAAGGAAGATTCAACTGTTGTCTGCCTTTTCTGCAACACATCCATCCAGTCCCCTCTTCCTCTCCTGCTCTTGATCCCCAGAGGGAAGTCCTGTCTAGGTCTCAGAGCCAGGGGACATCACAGCACAAGCCCTGAGAGCACAGAAGGGAACAAGCTGAGCATGACACCCTTGGTAAGGAAGAGGAGCTGCAGGTGTGCACTGTTTGTCAGAGCTGCCATGCACCTGAGGGAGATGAGCCTCCCAACAGCAGCTTTCAGAGCTGCTTCATGCCCCAGGCCAGCCTGGGCTTGTTCCCTTCCCTGGGCTGCCTGCTAGCTCCCTTGGTGAGCAGGCAAGGGGAGGAAGGTTCACCCCAAAGCCCCTCTTTGAAGTGCTGCACAGGAACCAGATCCCAGCACCTCCCACTCCTCTGCCCACAAACACACACAGCAGCAGCATCACAGAACCAGAGAGTGGCTTGGGTTGGATGGGACCTGTAAAGCTGATCCAGTCCAACCCCCTTGCAGCAGCAGGGACAGCTGCAACCAGAGCAGGCTGCTCCCAGCCCTAAACAACCTCACCTGCAATGCTTCCATCCATAGGGCATGTCCCACCTCTCTGGACAACCTGGGCCAGGCTCTCACCACCCTCAGTGGCAAGCATTTCTTCCTTCTCTCCACTCTGAATCTCCCTCTTTTAATTTCAAACCCTCATCCTGGCACAGCAGGCCCTGCTCAAAAGCCTGTCCCTAGCGATGGCAGTGGCCACAGGGGACAGGAGAAGCAAGGCAGGCATGACAGGAGGGAAGGCTCAGCAAGGTGTCACCTGCATATGGACACAACAGTCACACTTGTGTCCTCCTGACCTTGAGGAGCAACAGCTGTGGAGTCTGTGTGACAGAGTGCTCCTCCTGGGGCTCAGAGAGGGGCAGGAAGAGTGGGACCTGCAGGAAGGAAGCCTGCCATCTAAGTGGGGAGGAGAAAGCATGGCCCCTTCTGTCCCAGCACCAGCAGCCCTGCCAGGAAGGCCCTGGCTCCTCAGGGAAGGGAGGGGACACAGTGCCATGTGTCTGGAGGAGGCAGTGCTGCCTGGATGGCCTCCAGGTGGATGCAGCTGGTGGGGTGGAGCTGAGCTCCACAAAACCCTACAATGGTCCTAGTAATGAGAATTTAACTCTACAGGCAGAGCACAGCTGTGCTGCTGGCACCAGCACTGGCATTGTGTGTTTGTGAGGGGGCAGTCAGGCAGAAGGGTCCTGCCTGTGGGACCAGAGATGTGTATGAGCTGCCCAAATGATGGCTGGAGCAGCCTCACAGTAGAGTTCCAAGGAGGACATTCACCCTGGACACAATTTAAACCCTGAACTAAAGAGCTCATGGAGCCCAGAATCCTTTCAATATGTCAAATAAGGATCCCTCCACAGCTGAGCTTTATCAAGCTAGACTGAGTGTCCCACAACCAGCTCTTGGTCATTTCTCATCACTGCCACTTTTCAAAGCTTCTGAACATTTTTGCAGGGAACTTCACACTGGGGACAGACTTTGGAGCAGGGCTTGTTGAGACAGGACAAGGAGTGATGGTTTGAGACTAAAAGAGGAAGATTCACATTGGAGAGAAGGAAGAAATGTTTGCCAGGGAGGGTGGTGAGAGCCTGTCCCAGGTTGCCCAGAGAGGTGGAGATGCCCCATGCCTGTTGCAGGAAAGGTTGTTTAGGGCTCTGCTACAGAGCAGCCTGCTCTGTTGCAGCTGTCCCTGCTGGCTGCAGGGGGATTGGACTGGATGGCCTTTACAGGTCCTTTCAAACCCAAACCAGTCTGTGACTCCATGAAGGAGCCTGCAGGTCCAAATGAAAGCCTCAGCACTAGCTGAGCTGCTAACTCCACGTCCATCTGCAGAGCTCACTCTTGATGTTGCTGAGCTCTCACCCCTCAGCACAGTCAGGTAGCCAACCTGCTGCTGGTGACAGGTGGGAGCTGTGTGGAGGGAAGCTCTTGATAGGTTTTTGCAGGCCCTGCAGCACAATCAGAGGAGTTGGGGACAGAAGTGCCAGACAGGTCTGAGCAGTGGCCATGCAGTCTGGAGTGTCAGTCCCCAGCAGCAAGCAGGAACAGATGCTTCAGAGGAAGGTGTGAAATCCTCTTAATGGGCAATTATGGAATAATCTCCTTTAAAGGAAGGTTTCTTTTCCCCCAGCACATAGATAAATTGCAGTTTATGCCTAAAAAAATTAATGTACAGGTTCTGAAGAACACTGAGCCTGCCTAGCCAGAACAAGGACATCCTCTCACTTCAAGCTTCTTTAACCCTATCTCAGGGGCTAGTGCTGAGCTGCTACAGTCCCCACCTGTGCCACCAAAGTGCAGCTCTGACCTGGTTGTTGAATTCATTTTATTTCTCACACAACCCCAGTGTGGTGGGGCTTGGAAGGGACCTCTGGAGATCATCCAGCCCAACCCCCCTGCTCCAGCAGGACACCCACAGCAGCTTGCCCAGCATCACAATGGCCAGGGGGGGGTTGGAAGCTCTCCACACAAGGAGACTCCACAACCTCTCTGGGCAGCCTGCTCCAGGCCTCCAGCACCCTCACAACAAACAACTTTCTCCTCCTCTTCACATGGAACCTCCTGGCTTCCAGTTTGTGCCCATTGCCCCTTGGCCTGTCCCTGGGCACCACTGACAAGAGTCCAGCCCCATCCCCTTGCCCCCCACAGGTCCTTTATCTCTTGCTGAGCATTGATCAGATCCCCTCTGGGGCTGCTCTTCTGCAGGCTCAACAGCCCCAGGGCTCTCAGCCTTTCCTCCTCACAGAGATGCTCCAGGCCCCTCAGCACCTTTGGAGCCTCCACTGGGGTCTCTCCATTACTTCCCTGTCTCTCTTCAACTGGGGAGCCCAGAACTGAACACAAGACTTCAGATGTGGCCTCAGTAGGGCAGAGCAGCATGGCAGGAGAACCTCCCTTGACCTGCTGGCCATAACTCTTGTTCATGAACCCTAGGAGACCATTGGCCTTCTTGGCCACAAGGGCACATCACTGCCTCATGGGCAACTTGAGCCCCAACACTCCCAGGCCCTTCTCCATGGAGCTGCTTCTCAGCAAATCACTGGTGCAGGGGGTTGTTCCTCTCCAGGACTCTATACTTGCCCTGGTTGAACTCCATGAGGTTCTTTGACTGCCTCTGATTTTACCAGCAGTTATATTGCCCTTGTAGCATGAGGCAGGGTAGGTGGGGGAGAAAGGAAAAAGAATAAAGTGGTCTTCTGGATGGGTGCCTGGCTGGAAAGGGCAAAAGCAGTACTCAGGGGTTCTGAAGAGCTGCTCAGCAGTGCAACGAGACAGATCCTACCTCTGTGCCAACAGGAGAGGGGCACGAGGCTCCTCCAGCCTGCAGAGCAGGGCTGGGAGCTGGGGAGTGTGACACAGATCCCTGCCTCACCGTGTAGGATGACTTGCTGGTGATCTCCAGGAGCTTCTGCTTCGCTCTCCGCTCCGACTCGCGAGCCTCCTGCAGGTCCTGCTTCAGCTGGTCAGCCTCCTTTGCCCTGCGGAGCACAGAGCAGAGAGCAGCCCTCAGATCCCAGCTGGGAGGAGGCAGAAGGTGGAGAAGCAGGACTACAGGGCTGGACATGAAGATGGACAGGAGCAGGCAGTGTGAGCTTGCAGCCCAGGAGGCCAGTCACAGCCTGGGCTGCATCCAAAGCAGCATTGCCAGAGCCAGAGAGGAGATTCTGCCACTTGGCTCTGCTCTGGGGAGACCTCAGCTGGAGTCTGTGTGCAGGTGTGGGGAGACCTCAGCTGGAGTCTGTGTGCAGGTGTGGGGAGACCTCAGCTGGAGTGCTGTGTGCAGGTGTGGGGAGACCTCAGCTGGAGTGATGTGTGCAGGTCTGGAGCCCTCAGTATAGGAAGGACATGGAGCTGATGGAGAGGGTCCAGAGGAGGGCCAGGAAAATGCTCAGGGCTTGGAGCAGCTCTGCTATGAGGACAGGCTGAGGGAGCTGGGGGTGTTCAGCCTGGAGAGGAGGAGGCTCCAGGGAGACCTGAGAGCAGCCTGGCAGTACCTGAAGGAGGCTCCAGGAAGGCTACAGAGAGACTGTTTACAAGGGCTTGCAGTGACAGGATGAGGGGCAGTGGCTTCAGACTAGAGAAGGGCAGATTTAGATTGGGTGTCAGGAAGAAGTTCTTCACTCTGAGGGTGGTGGAACACTGGTACAGGTTGGCCAGGGAGGTGGTTGAGGTCCCTTCCCTGGAGATATTGAAGGTGAGGCTCTTTGAGGCCCTGGGCAGCCTGATCTGGTTGGGGCTGTCCCTGCACTGTGGGGAGGTTGGACTGGATGAGCTTTGGAGGTCCCTTCCAGCCTGGACCATTCTATGATTCTATGACTAGGTTGAGATTTGTCCCACAACAAGCTGTAAACTATGAAATCATTAGAGCAGGGGAAAGAGACCAGAACCCGTGACTTGTGGGATGTTCTAATTAGCACAGAAATCCAAGCTATGGGAAGTAGCTCTGGCATGGGCTGTGCATCAGTGAGCAAGGCTAAGGCTGGAGAACCATGGCAAGGTGCCAGAGCTAGGAGAACAACTCCAGAAGCTTGAATTTACAGCAGAAGGGGCAGGAATTTTTTGACAACTAAACCTGTACTAATGATTATTTACTAGATTGAAAAGGAAAAAGCAGCCAGGACTGCAAAGCTTTGCCTACCTGCAGGGCCTGATGATTCTAGGAGTGTTTACCCTTGAGGCTCAAGGAGCTCTCGACAAGGAGAAGCCAGAGGAGGGAAGGATGCTTTCTCTGCCAGCTTGAGATCTGAGGGGAGACTTCACAAGACAGAAACCAAGGCAGGAGGAGAAGGACAAGGGCTGACACAGAGCAAACTCTCATGTGAAAAAGTGTAATCAGTTGGAAGGGAACAAGAATAACCTTTTACTTGCTTGCTACCAAGCACACCATGGGACCTGGACTCTGGTATCAAGAGGATGGCAACACCAATTTTAACAAGGAAGGACTCCGGGAGCTAGGAGACCTCAAAGCTAACCTGAACCAGAGACCTTGTGACTGGTAAAGGAAAACTGAACAACTGAGGGGTAAGCAGAGGAATAAAGAGAGAATTTGGAAGGCAGATCTACCATCCAGAAGGGAAAAGCAGCCCAAATATTGTCAAACACTTTGGGGAATGCAGTGGGTGTTTGCAGAGAGAACCCAAAAGTAGAGCTGGCTTCTGCTGCTGCTCTCAGGGTGTGAGTGGGGTGGAAGGCAGAGTGCCAAGGACCTTAGAATCACAGGATCACAGAACTGTTTTGGTTGGGAGAGACCTTTAAAATCATGAAGTCTGGATCATGAACTCTGGAGAAGACAAGGCTCTGAGGTGACCTTCTGGTGGCCTTCTAGTATCTGAAGGGGGCTACAAGAAAGCTGGGGAGGGACTTTTTAGGATATCAGATAGTGACAGGACCAGGGGGAATGGAATAAAGCTGGAAGTGGGGAGATTCAGACTGAGGAAGAAGTTCTTCACCATGAGAGTGGTGAGAGCCTGGAATGGGTTGTCCAGGGAGGTGGTTGAGGCCCCATCCCTGGAGGTGTTTGCAGCCAGGCTGGATGAGGCTCTGGCCAGCCTGATGTAGTGTGAGGTGTCCCTGCCCATGGCAGGGGGGTTGGAACTGTCTGAACCTTGTGGTCCCTTCCAACCCTGACTGATTCTATGATTCTCTTCTATGATTCTAAGTCCAACCTTCTCCCACACCAGCTGATAGCTTTCTCTGCTGCTTTCAGCACAGGCTCTCTCCCAAAGGTGGCTTTGGAGAAGGGCCTCCAGCTCCAACCCAGGGAAAGCTCAGGGCCACCAGTGCTCTACCAGCACCATCTCCCACCCAGGGAAAAGCCTGTTTGTGGCAAACAGTGGAGGTGGAGATTGAAACCAGCTGAGCCCTGGAGCCATCTGCTGCTGCACATGGCCAGGAGGCCAAGGGCTCATGTCAAACCGTTGGCTGGACTGACTCAAGGCAGGAGCCACCACTTCAGCTAAGCCAGGAGGGGGTTGGAAAGCAAAGCAGAGGCAGCTGCAAGGTGGTACCCTCTGACCTCCTCTCCGACTCCTCTGCCATTTTCAGCGCCAACATCTCTGCCTCTAGCACCTTCTGTTCCATCAGCCGCTTCTCCTCCTCGGTCCGGATGGCCGTGGCTTTGATCCGCTGCATCTCCTGCTCAGCCTCAGCTGCCTTCTGAGCCAGCAGCTTGGCCTCCTCCTCTGTGATCTGAGCCTTCTCAGCCAGCAGGTCTGCTGTCTCTTCAGACCTCATCTGAGAATTAAGGCAGGGTTAAGCCACGGGGCACCCCCAGCAGCTCCCCAGGTGTGCTCACAACCCCCAGGGCACAGCCTTCAGCTGCTCACTCCACAGCCCAGAGTCCCTCCCTCCCCATCAAAGCCTGCAGTCTTCTGCCACCAAGACCTGGATGTGCCCAGCCTCCAGCCCAAATCCTCCTCCTTTGTGCTCCTCCCACAGCAGGCCAGCAGGATGAGATCAACTCCATCCAGCCTCCTGCTCACCATCCACCAACAGGTTGAGAACAGAGGACAGCGGCAGTGTGCCTCCTAAAATGCCTCAGCAGTGCAGGGAGTGAGGAACAGCTGCAGTGCCTCGGGAAGCAGCCTCCCAGGGACCTACCAGAGCCTCGTTAGCCATTGTTGCCTCCTCCTTCAACTGCATCAACCTCCTCTCCAGCTCATCCCTCGTCCTCTCAGCTTCTTCTCTCATTTGCTTCTCTCGGGCCAGACGCTGCCGTTCCATCTGGGAACAAGGGATGGGGGAGAGGAGGAGAGTGAGGAGAAGTAACACACACCAGAAAGGGTTCTCCTCCCCTCAACTCTGCCCTGCTGAGACCACATCTGGAGTATTGTGTCCAGCTGTGGGCTCCCTGGTTCAAGAGGGACAGGGATATAATGGAGAGTGTCCAAAGGAGGCTACAAGGCTGATGAAGGGAGTGGAACATCTGTCTGGTGAGGAAAGGCTGAGAGCCCTGGGGCTGGAGAGGGGAAGGCTGAGAGGAGACCTTATCAATGTCTATCAATACCTGAGGGGTGGGTGTCAGGATGAAGGTGCCAGGCTCTTTTCAATGGTGTCCTGTGACAGGACAACAGGCAACAGATACAAACTGGAACTCCACCTCCACATGAGGAGAAACTTCTTTACTATGAGACTGTTGGAGCCCTAGAGCAGGCTGCCCAGGGAGGTTGTGGAATCTCCTTCTCTGGATACTTTCAAGACCCATCTGGATGTGTTCCTGGGTGACCTGCCCTGGGTGACCCTGCTTTGGCAGGGGGGTTGGACTGGATGATCTCCATAAGGCCTACATCCAAGCCCTACCATTCTGTGATTCTCTGATTCTCTCCTTAGGGTGGGGGTTGGAGCACAGGACTGCCCTGCTGCCTCCTCTCTGCTCAGCAACACAGAGGACATCACTAGGTGGGGTGGTCCCTGCTCCATGGAGAAGTGCCATTCCTGAGACAATCCCCCACCCTCCCATCAAGCTGTCACCCACAGCACTGCCACATAAGCTGCCTGGAAATGATGATGTCCCCAGACAGGTCCCTCCTGTGCTGACTCACAGGGCAGACTCAGACAAGTAGGGTCCCAAGAGCTGCAGCTACACCTACAGCTTCTTACAGCAAGTTGAAGAGGAAGCAAGGCTGGGCTGAAGGGCAGTCTGAGGGCATCCTCAAAGCATCAGATACAGACACACCACAAGACAGGTTTGAAGGATGCAGATAGCTGCTGCTTTTGATCAGACATCTCACCTGCCACACTGGAAGCTTCACTTTCACTCATTTATATTGCTGGGAGATGATGGGATGTAGAGCAGCCCTGTGGAGAAGGACCTGCTGGTGCTGAGGGATGAAAAGCTGGACATGAGCTGGCACTGAGTGCTGCCAGCCCTGTCCTGGGCTGATCCCCAGCAGTGTGGAGAGCAGGGGCAGGGAGAAAGGGGATTCTGCCCCTCTGCTGTGCTGTGCTCTGCTCTGCTGAGACCCCCCCCACCCCCTGCAGTGCTGGGGCCAGCTTTGGAGTCCTCAGCACAGACAGGGACCTGTTGGAACATGGACAGAGGAAGCCACAGCAATGCTGGGAGGGCTGGAAGCCCTCTGCTGGGAGGCCAGGCTGAGAGAGTTGGGCTTGTTCAGCCTGGAGAAGAAAAGGCTTCAGGGAGACCTTCTGGTGGCCTTTCAGTGCTGAAAGGGCTGAACAGAAAGGTGGGGAGAGACTTGTGAGCAGGACCTGTGTGACAGGACAAGGAGTGATGGTTTGGAACTAGAAGAGGAAGATTGAGAGTGGAGAGAAGGGAGAAATGTTTGACACTGAGGGTGGGGAGAGCCTGTCCCAGGTTGCCCAGAGAGGTGGGAGATGCCTCCTCCCTGGAAGCATTCCAGGTGAGGTTGTTTGGGGCTCTGAGCAACCTGCTCTAGTTGCAGCTTCCCTGCTGACTGCAGGGGGGTTGGACTGGATGATCTCTAAAGGTCCCTTCCAACCCAAACCAGTCTGTGGTTCTACAGGGGAGATGATAAAGAGTGCCACCACCTCTCTCAGATCCTAGACACAATAAATCTCTGCCTCTAGTTCAGCCTGGAGAGGAAGATGAAAGCTACACTCAAGACCACCCACCAGAACTTGTCAATTCATCCAAGAACACACTGAGAGCATTGTGCAGACCAAGCATGCCCCACAACTGCCTCCCCACCAGCCATGCACCTGAAGGGAGCCAGGGATAATGAACACAGCTTCACAGATTGTAGCAGGTTGGAAGGGACCCTCCAAGGTCATCTTGTCCAACACCCCTGCAGCCAGCAGGGATACCTCCAACTAGAGCAGGCTGCACAGGGACACAGCAGGGCTGAGCTTGAAGGTCTCCAGGGATGGGGCCTCCACCACATCCCTGGGCAACCTGTTCCAGTGTCTCCCCACCCTCACTGTGCAGAACTTCCTCCTCATGGCCAACCTAAATCTACCCTGCTCCAGTTTCAAACCATTGCCCCTTGTCCTGTCCCCACAGCCCCTTCTGAACAGTCCCTCCCCAGCCTTCCTGGAGGTCCCCTTCAGATATTGAAATGCAGCTCTGAGGTCTCCCTCTGGAGCCTTCTCTTCTCCAGGCTGAACAGCCCCAACTCTCTCAGCCTGTCCCCATAGCAGAGGTTCTCCAGCTCTCTGATCATCTTTGCTGCCTCCTCTGGACCCTCTCCATCAGGTCCATGTCTCTCTTGTGTTGGGGGTCCCATGGGTGGAGACAGCACTGCAGATGAGGTCTCAGCAGAGCAGAGCAGAGCAGAGGGCCAGGATCTCCTCTCTCCATCTCTGGCCACACTGCTTTGGATGCAGCCCAGGCTGCTATTGCCCTTCTGGGCTGCCAGTGCCCATTGCTGGCTCCTGTCCAGCTTCTCTTCTACCAGCACCCCCAAGCCCCTTTTCTGCAGGGCTGCTCTCAGCAGCCTGAGCTGCAGCACAGCAGAGAAGGGTGAGTTACAACTCAGTGCTGGGCAGCTGGAAGGCACAGCAGCAGCCACCTGCTGGGTTTAATAAGGGAAATGAGTGGCACAAGGCACACTGCTGTGGGGCCTGGCCACCAGCTGTGCCCGAGAGTGGCACACCCACTGCTCCAACTGCTCCACTCCTGCCTGCTAAAGGTTCTCCTCATCAATCATCATCACAATCTGCAGCCCACTGGGGATGTGTAGGAACAAGGACTCCTAACAGAAAAAGGATAGAAAGGATAAAGAGATAAAAAGGAGCAGGGGTTGTCCTGCTGGAAAGCAGCTCCATGGAGAAAGACTTTGGAATCCTGGTGAACAGTTAAGTGCTGGAGTGAGTCCAGAAGAGGGCCATAAGGGTGATCCAAGGGCTGGAGCACCTCTGCTATGAGGATAGGCTGAGGGAGCTGGGGTTCTCCAGCCTGGAGAAGAGAAATCTCTGGGAGGGACTTAGAGCTGCCTTCCAATACCTGCAGGAAGGCTGCAGAGAGACTTATCAGGAGGGTGATTAGAGCCAGGACAAGGCGGAATGGTTTGAAGCCAAGGGAGAGCAGGGTTAGACTGGAGATTAGGAAGAAGTTCTTCAGTATGAGGGTGATGAGACTCTGGAACAGGTTGCCAAGGGAGGTTGTGGATGCCCCCTCCCTGGAGGTGTTCAAAGCCAGGCTGGATGAGGCCTTGAGCACTCAAGTCTAGCTGAGAGGTGTTGCTGCCCACAGCAGGGAGTTTGCAGTAGATGCTCTCTAGGGTCCTTCTGAGCCATTCTATGATTCATGTCCTGTCCTCCCCTGCCACCCTACAAGCCACAGGAAGGCAAACTGCCCCAGGAGGTGCCTGCAAGCCGAACCACATCACCTCTCCAGTTCAGCTAAGCACCTCCCCACCAAGTGGACACACTCAAAATCCATCATCTCAGCACTCCCTTAAGCACACAACCCTCCTGGGTACCAGCACCTGCTTCGCTCTCCTCCACTGCTCCCTGGCAGCTTTCTGGCACCAGGGACATTTATATTCTGAGCAGCAGCAGCAGCACTGGGATTAGCTGTGCAGGTTTCAGTGAGTAGAGAGAAGGTCCACAAGCAGCAAACAATGATTCATGCAATCCAGTTTGCTGATAGATGCTGAAGGGCTGCACACTACTGCCTGCACAGAGCAGTTCGGGCAGCCCGGGGCTGACTCTCGGCAGAGGCAGGAAGCTGGCAGCCATTGGCATGCAGGCTGCACACCCCCTCCATCACTGCCTGCTTACAGGAGGAGGAGAGGCACAGCAACTCCAGCCAAGCCCAGCCCCCACTTCAATTGCAAGTGATTACCCCAACAGACATCTCTCCAGCCTCACAGATTGGGTTGGAAGGGATCCTCAAAGGTCATTTCATCCAAGCCATCCCCCTGTAGTCCGCAGCGACACCTCCCAGCCAGAGCAGGCTGCCCAGGGCGACATCGAGTCTGAGCTGGAATGTCTCCACAGATCACAGCTCACAGGCACAGGATGTTAGGGGTTGGAAGGGACCTCCAAAGATCATCAAGTCCAACCCCCCTGCCAGAGCAGGACCAGAGAATCCAGCACAGGTCACACAGGAATGCATCCAGAGGGGGCTGGAAAGTCTCCACAGAAGGAGACTCCACAACCTCTCTGGGCAGCCTGTTCCAGTGCTCTGTGAGCCTCACAGTGTAGAAGTTCCTCCTCCTCTTGAGGTGGAACCTCCTGTGCTGCAGTTTATATCCATTGCCCCTTGTCCTATCCCAGGGTGCAAGTGAGCAGAACCTGTCCCCTGCCTCTAGACCCCCAGACCTCAGATATTTAGAAACATTTATTAAATCCCCTCTCAGTCTTCTCTTCTCCAGACATAACAGCCCCAGGGCTCTCAGCCTCTCCTCATAGGGCACTGCTCCAGTCCCTTAGTCATCCTAGTAGCTCTCTGTTGGACTCTTTTGAGTAGATCCTTGTCCCTCTTGAGCTGGAGAGACCCACATCCCTGTGCATGGTACACAGCTTCTCCAGAATCTGGATCAGAACTCTTCCAGATTCCAAATTCAGCACACTGGCCAAAGCTGGCCTCTAACAGCTGAATGCAGCCCCCTCCATCCTTGTCCAAGGAGCGTCCTCAGAAAGGACCAGCATAAAGGGAAGCCAAGGCTGTGAGCCTGATAGTGCTGCATCCCAAACCAGGGAGATCACAGGGCAGAAGGGAAAAGATCCACAGGAGAAGAGGATCTGGAGCAAAAATGAAGGTGAAGAGAAAGTTTGACTTACTAAGTGCTTCCACCATGCAGCTGGAACCAGGAGAGCTCAGAAAAGGAGCACAAAAACAGAAGAGGGAGGAGCAGCTGCTGTCGAGAAGCTTAACTTGAGCTTCCCCCTTCCTCTTCTGTGAGCCTGATAGTCCCAAACCAGGGAGGTCTGCACATCCTGGGCAACCTGTTCCAGTATTTCTCCATTCTCCTTTCTTCCTAATGTCCAACCTAAATCCAGTTTCAAACTATCACTTCTCCTTCAGGTAAATGAACGAGTGGGACAGCAGGGCAGAGGGGTGGAATGATCTGGTGGAGGATGTCCATGCTCACTGCATGGGAATTGGACCAGGATGACCCCTGGAGGTCTCTTCCAACGCAGACCATTCTATGATTCCATGCAAATGGTTTTTGGGTGGTGTGAAGCTTGCCTTAAATTGCACCACACCTTATAAAACCTGAAAGGAGGTTGTAGTGAGGTTGGGGTTGGTCTCTTCTCCGAAGGAACAAGTGATAGGACAAGGGGAAATGACTTGAGGTTGCACCAAGGGAGACTTCGATTGGGCATTAGAAGAAACTTTGGCATTGAAAGGGTTCTCAAAATGTGAAACAGGCTCCCCAGGGAGGTGTTTGAATCCTCATCCCTGGAGGTGTTTATGAGACACAGAGACGTGGTGCTGAGGGATATGGTTTAGCAGCAGACTTAGAGATAGAAAATGGTTGGACAAAATGACCTTAAAGGTCTTCTCCAACCAAAAGGATTCTGGGATTCTGTGGTCTCTCCAGCCTGGGACCCCAGCCCCTTCTCAAGGCAGGGGAGATCCATGCACACACTTGTAGGGTGCCCAGATCAGCTCCTCCCTCCTTTCCATCCTCCCAGTTTTGTTTCTGAGTGTAGGGGCTGGACCTGGGCTGCCATCAATGTACAGAGCCAAGCTGAGGGTGACTGGCAAGGTGCTGAAGAGAGATGTCCAACTGGACCATCCCTCAAAGCTGCTCCACAAGCTCAGCGTCACTCTGGGAGCTGTTCCTCCCCAAGCTCATTTGCACTTCTCATGTTGCCTCACATTTAGAGTTACAGGAGATGTCTCTCACCTGCTTCCTGGCTTTCTCCTCCCTGGCCTGTGCCTTCATCTGCTGGACCTCCAGTGAGTCTGCTTTTCTCCTCCTCATGAACAGGTCGTGGTTTCCAATACACAGCTGGAGAATCTATTCCAGGCAAGGGTGAAGAGTGGAGAGAAGGAGCTGGAGATGTGATGCCAACGAGGTGGTTTGTATTCTTGACACATAAAAACACTAGAGCTGCTTTGGGTTGGTGCTTCTAAGCACTTCCACCCCCTGATCTCAAACCCTACACCAGCTCTCCTACCCACATGAGGGGCAGGAGCCAAGTCCCAGCCCAAACACCAGCAGCTCTTTGCAGAAAGCCATTTTCTGTTCTCTGTACAGGCAGCACAGCATGACTCTGGCAAGCCTTCTACCAGCCCTAAAAAGGCATCAGGCTAAATAATGAAACCAGGACTTCCACAGCTCTAAGTGGTTCCCTGGTTCTCAGTGTCCCCTTTCTTTAGGTTCAAGGTGAATTTGCACCTTCTCCCAACTGCATGTTTCAAGTTCTGAGACTGAAACAATCAAACAAAGATAAGGAAACCCACTTCCACTTATCAAAAAACCTCCTTGCACATCTTCAGAAACCTTTGCTGGAGACTTTTGAGCACCAGTGTGGTTTCCTTTGGTAGTCAAGGAGGGCAAGTAAGGAGGTAATACTAGAGGAAGGTTAGCAAAGAGGTGGGCACACAGAGGAGTAAAGGATCTCTTCAGCAGTAAAAACAGGTTTCTAAGCTCAGATTCTTTTCTGAAGGACTGGCTCATGTGGCCTTCTCCCATTTCACAAGTCACAAATTACTTCCCTGGAGTCAGAGGAGCTTCAGGACTATGAACCTGACAAGTGCTCTACTTCCTGACAAAGTTCCACTTCCCTATGGCATGTGAAGCACAGGACACCTGCAAAGGTCCTCTGCCTCTCTGATAAGGATGGTAAAAAACATCCTCCTCTGCCTTCTGCAGGTACCTTGTGCAACATAGCACAGTACACAGCTCCTCCAGAATCTGGATCAGAACTCTTCCAGATCCCAAATTCAGCACACTGGCCAAAGCTGGCCTCTAACAGCTGAATGCAGCCCCCTCCATCCTTGTCCAAGGAGCGTCCTCAGAGGGGACCAGCCTAGGAGAAGCCAGGGCTGTAAGCCTGATAGTGCTGCATCCCAAACCAGGGAGATCACAGGGCAGAAGGGAAAAGATCCACAGGAGAAGAGGACCTGGAGCAAAGATGAGGGTGAGGAGGGAGTTTGACTTATTAAGTGCTTCCACCATGCACAGCTGTAACCAGGAGCACAGAAAACAAGAGAGGGAGCACAAAAACAGGAGAGGGAGGAGGAGCTGCTGTCGAGAAGCTTAACTTGAGCTTCCCCCTTCCTCTTCTAGAGGCTGTGACCGAGCAGTATCTGCTCTACCAAACCACATCTCCAGCCCAGCCAGGCCAGCACACTCCCTCCAAAAGCTGGGAGGGCAAGCTGCAGGCAATAAAACTGCCTCTGCCTGCAGACTTACCAGCTTGTTCACACGCAGCTTGGAGGAATTGAACTTAAACACATCGATCTTTTTGTCCAATGGCTTAATCGTAAACTGAGGAGGCAAGGAAAAGGAAAAACAATGAAGAGGGAGAGAGAGCTATCAGAGAGCAACACATTAATAAAAACACAGCTATAAAAGCCTCCCTGAAAGCTCTGCTCAGAGGAGGGTCAGACAAACAAGGCTGGGAGCTGTCCCCAGGGCTGTTAGCCAAGGGAGAGAGCAGCTATCAAAAGCAACCAAGGAGACAACTGCTCTGCCAGACAGAGTCACAGGAGCCAGGAGAGTGCTGTCCACCTGCAGACAGCTGCTGTCCTCTGCAGAGCAGCTGGCAGAGGGGACAGCTCAGCACCTCCTGAGGAAAGGCAAGATGCTGCTCTCCTGGCAGTCACAGAGGACCTCCAGTAAAAACTCCTGATGCTTCTGAAGGGAGGAAGAACCAGCTCAGCTGCCCAATGGATGGGCAGGAGGCTTGCACCAGGGACACAGCACCAGAGCTGCTGCTCTGCCTGTTAACATCTCCAGTCTCAAAGGCTGCCCACAAAGGGATTTTCCTTGTGTTTTGTTCTCCAGAAGTCAGCTGTGTCACCAGACTGCTCTACAATTCCAACTGTTACTCCCTCTCTCTTATATTCACACTCCATGTGCCAACCCAAGAGCTGTAATCATGCCCTGGGCTCGTCCTCTCCAAAGGGCTTCCCCACAGCAGGTCTCTGAGGAGGACAGGGGTGGCATGGCCAGACTCAGGAGGAGTATCTCTCAGGAGGAGTCTTTCTCAGGAGGACAGGGGTGGCATGGCCAGACTCAGGAGGAGTTTCTCTCAGGAGGACAGGGGTGGCATGGCCAGACTCAAGACCTGTGGGACAGATAGAGAGCAGACTCTGAACTACCAAAAGGATGTCTGAGGAGCTGGAGTGTTCCTCCACCCCACGTTTGCAGAAGGCCACAGGAGGAAGGCTGAGGAGGCAGCTCAGAAGCAGGCAGTCTGTGCCCATTAGAGCAGGTCCATTTGTCATCGTGCTGTGCTGCCAGGAAAGGGCTCAGCACCACGTGCCCTGGCAGTGCTTCCTCTTGGCAGTTTAAGAGCACATCTCTAAGAGCAGGCAGACAGGTGTGAGCATCCCTTGGGGCTCCAGCACAACCCCCATCAGTCACTGAAAGCAACAGCAGAAATACTGCTGGAGGTGGACTCCAGTTCCTCCTGACCAGTCCATCTCTGTCAGGGCAGATTAAAACCCCCTCTGGTGCCAATGAGGCTGCCAGACCCAGATACCAAGCTGGGCACTATTAGGTCAGGTCTACTTGTGGCCACTCCTCACACAGATGATTGACCTGATGGAAGCTGGCAGTCTGCTGCTCCAGGAGAAAGCTCTGTTAGAGTCTCACCTCAAGGCCTGGAGCTTGTGCAGCAATGCCTGAGCCAAAACCTTCCTGGGGCTGTTTGACCTGGAGAAGAGAAGACTCCAGGGGGCCCTCAGAGCTGCCTTCCAATACTGAAGGGAACCTGCAGGAAGGCTGCAGAGGGACTTTTCATGAGGGTGTCTGGAGACAGGACAAGGGGGAATGGTTTGAAGCTGAAGGAGAGCAGGATTAGACTGGACCTTAGGAAGAAGTTCTTCAGTACAAAGGTGGTGAGATTCTGGAATGGGTTGCCCAGAGAGGCTGTGGATGTCCCCTCCCTGGAGGTGTTCAAGCCAGGCTGGTTGAGTCCTTGAGCACCCAAGTCGAGTTGAGAGGTGTCCCTGCCCATGGCAGAGAGGTTGGAGTAGATGAGCTCTGAGGTCCCTTCCAACGTAAGCCATTCTGTGATTCTGTGACTCCACTGCACTGCTCTGCCACAGGCAGGAGAGCCTCTGACAGCCAGCAGCCAGGGCTGCCCTGCAAGCTCTGTGAAGCTCTTTTGTTTTTAAGGAACAAAAAAAGTGAGGAGAATTTCAGCACAGTTTTACTGCTTATAAAACTCGACAAGACATGCCATGAACGCAGCTGAGGAGGAACCTTCAGCTCTTCCCTTGATCAGGATCTTGTTTCAATAGGGAAGCAATTTTTAATTAACAAGATCATTTGCTTCCTTATCATGAAGGCAGTGTTGAGCTGCTCTCACAACTGAAAACTGAGCAACCCAGCTTCCCCTCACAGCCCACCTCACCACTGGTCCCAACTAGGTTTGGTGGCCAACCATTGAGAAGATTTCTCTTCTGAAGAGATATGGGAGAGGCAGAGAAGTGCTGGAGAGAGTCCAGATGCTGAGAGGCCTGCAGCATCTCTGAGGAGGAAAGGATGAGAGCCCTGGGGCTGTTGAGCTTGGAGAAGAGCAGCCCCAAAGGAGATCTGATCAATGCTCAGCAAGAGGGCTGTGGAGGGCAAGAGGATAGGGCCAGGCTCTTGGCAGTGGTGCCCAGGGATAGGACAAGGGGCAATGGGCACAAACTGGAACCCAGGAGGTTCCATTTGAGCATGAGGAGAAGCTTCTGTGATGTGAAGGTGCTAGAGCTCTGGAGCAGGCTGTCCAGAGAGGTTGTGGAGTCTCCTTCTCTGGAGAGATTCCAAAGTCACCCAGCTACTGTGATCCTGGGCAAGCTGCTGTGGACTGGATGATCTCCAGAGGTCCCTTCCAACCCCCACCATGCTGGAATGCTGTGGCATTTACATTCTGCATTGCCAAAATATCTATCCAATAGAATGCTTAAATTACTCAACTTCCTAAAAGGATTCAGTGTTAGTCCAAGCCTGGCAGCCTAGGCACTGAAGGATGAAGTACTGACATGGCAAGAGGTCTTCTGGCCAGGAATAACCTCACTGTAGTCCATAATATACCAAACAAAGCAGAGGTCTCAGCTTCTGAACTCTGATCTTTACCTTAATCACATGGACAGCAATTTTGATTCACTGGAAACCTTCCACAGAGGGTTTGAACACTCTCTGAAACCCAGGAGAACAGCTCCCAGCTGACCCCTTGCACAGCCAACTCCTGAAAAAGCTCAGAAGGTTGTGACTGGAGAAGCTGAGCTGCCCTTAGGTAAGCTGGTGACAGCCAGCACACCTGAGAGAAACCACTGGAAGGCACAGTGGAGTTCTCCTTGCTCTCAGGGCAGGGGGAGATGTCTCCATACCTCTTTATCACTGTATGAGATGTTCCGGATCTCGTTCCATGGGAAGGAGATTTTGGGGGTCAGCCTGTTGTCTGGGTCATAGATGTGAAGGCCTAAGGCATCAACTCCAAGGAGCAGCTCAGTGCCTTTTTTATTCTAAAGAAAAGAAAAAGAGCAGAAATCCCTTCAGAAGGTCTGACATGGACCACTGTTAGCATCATCCACCAGCCCTGAGCAGTGCCCCCTAACACTGTGGTGTGTTAGAAGAGCTTCTGCCTCCCTGGCAGCCATCTGCCACCTCTGCTGGCCCCTCCAAAGCCAGCTCTCTTGGCCCCTCCAAAGCCACCTCTGTTGGTCCCTCCAAAGCCAGCTCTGTTGGGTCCCTCCAAAGCCAGTTCTGTTGGGTCCCTCCAAAGCCACCTCTGTTGGTCCCTCCAAAGCCACCCTGTTGGTCCCTCCAAAGCCAGCTCTGTTGGGTCCCTCCAAAGCCACCTCTGCTGGTCCCTCCAAAGCCAGCTCTGTTGGGTCCCTCCAAAGCCAGCTCTGTTGGTCCCTCCAAAGCCACCTCTGCTGGTCCCTCCAAAGCCAGCTCTGTTTGTCCCTCCAAAGCCACCTCTGCTGGCCCATCCAAAGCCACCTCTGTTGGTCCCTCCAAAGCCACCTCTGTTGGTCCCTCCAAAGCCACCTCTGCTGGTCCCTCCAAAGCCAGCTCTGTTTGTCCCTCCAAAGCCAGCTCTGCTGGTCCCTCCAAAGCCAGCTCTGTTTGTCCCTCCAAAGCCAGCTCTGCTGGTCCCTCCAAAGCCACCTCTGCTGGTCCCTCCAAAGCCAGCTCTGCTGACCCCTCTGACAGTCCACTCCTCCCACCTCACAGCCACTCAAAAGGATGGAGACTAATAGAAGACAGCCACACCAGCAGGAAAACATGACCCACAGCCTGCACTCACCCTAATTGCAAAATAGTTGACTCCATACATCTCCAGGTCCTGAGCTATCTTCAAATACTCCATCTCAGCTTCATCTCTGTCAAAGAACAGGCAGCTTTATAACACTTGGTAGGATCAGAGAGAGACACACAGCTGCTCCTGCTGATCCTCAGCACTCAGAAGGGTTTAAAGCCTGGACTGATGCTATCACACAGGTCAAGCCTGTCTTTGCTGGCAGGATCAATAAAGCCCAAGAGCAAATCCCACTCTGCAGCTCACAAGCATCTTAATGGCTGCTGCTGGTGCCTGCCTGGAGAGATGCTGTGCTCCAAGCCCTGCCCAGTCCATCCCCCAGTCCCTCCAGCACAAACAGGAGACCCCTTGCTGGGAGGCCCCCATTATAGAGCTATGGCTTCAGGCTCATCCACCCCCAGGGAGGGTTTCACCACCTGAGGACACAAGGCCTCATCAGTCTGAATCTTCCTTTCTTTCCCTGGCCCAAAAAGCAGCCTGAAGCCCTCCCTTCTCCTGTGTAGGTGGTTCCTTCGTGAGCACCCATCCTGAACTCTCTCAAGAACCCCACTGGTTTCCGAGGGTCATGCAGAGCCACCTTTTGCTCTTCAGAAGCCTGCTACAGAGGTGTGCTGGCTTAACCCTGCTGTCAGCAGAGCTCTTCCATTCCCTGCCCAGGCTCCCCAAACCCTGGTGACTCTTCTTCAGGGGAAAGGATTGACCCTAACCCACCACCACAGTTCACACTCACCTGGCTCTGCCCCGGTGCTCAGCATACCAGGCTGTGATCCTTTCCTCCCACATCTCTGGAGTCATCTGGTACAGGTTTATCACCTGAGAAACGTGGAAAGAGAGAGTAGGTCACACTGCTGCTCCTGTCACTGTCTCCTTAGCCAGCAAGCAAGCCCCAAGCAACCCTTGCCCAGAACCATGTCCCACCTGGTAATGGGCAGCATTCCACTCAGCCTTGTGGTCTGCTTTGCCCAGAGCTAACTCAACCCTCCCAAGTAGACAGGCCATCATGAAGGAACCAGGGAGGATGAAGCCATGAAGAGAGAAAACATTTGGTTCTGGTTTTACTGAAATATCATAGAACCACAGACTGGTTTGGGTTGGAAGGGACCTGTAAAGGTCATCCAGTCCAACCCCCTTGCAGTCAGCAGGTACACCTCAAACTAGAGCAGGTTGCTCAGAGCCACAAACAACCTCACCTGCAATGGTTCCATCCATAGGGCATCTCCCACCTCCCTGGGCAGCCTGGGACAGGCTCTCACCACCCTCAATATCAAACATTTCTCCCTTCTCTCCACTCTCAAGCTCCCTCTTCAAGTTTCAAACCACCACCCCTTGTCCTGGCACAACAGGCCCTGCTCAAAAGTCACTCCCCACCTTTCTGTTCAGCCTTTTCAGCACTGAAAGACCACCAGAAGGTCTCCCTGGAGCCTTCTCTTCTCCAGGCTGAACAAGCCCAACTCTTTCCTCGCCTGGCCTCCCAGCATTGCTGTGGCCTCCTCTGGCCCCGATCCAACAGGTCCCTGTCTGTGCCTGAGGACTCCAGAGCTGGCCCCAGCACTGCAGGGGGGGTCTCAGCAGAGCAGAGCACAGCAGAGGAGCAGAATCCCCTCCCTGCCCCTGCTGCCCACACTGCTGGGGATCAGCCCAGGATAGGGCTGGCTCTGGGCTGGCAGTGTTCAGTGCTGGATCACATCCAGCTTTTCACCCCGCAGCATCCCCAAGTCCTTCTCCTCAGAGCTGCTCTTCAGCCCTTCATCCCCCAGCCTGGATTGATACCAGGGCTTGCCCTGAAAGAGGCTGAACTCCCCTCCCCTTTTGGATTGTTAAGGAAGCCCAAGGGAAGGGAAGCAGGGGCACCCTGCCCCCAGTGCCACAAAGACCCCTGTGAAGGGCTCTGTTACACCAACCAGCACCAAGGCCTGGACACCAACTCCTCCACTCAGCCAAGCTTCTTACCCGCTTTGGAAGCAGCTCCTCTTGTGCCAGGAAGCCTCTTTTATGGACGTTGGGATCATAATCACCGTACTGGAAGGAAGCACAGACATTGTGCCCACCCCATGTTAACAGCAGCAGACACTGAAACCCTTCTTCACCCTTAGACATCCACCCCTTGAGCAGACAGCAGAGGCAGCCTGCTTCCACCCTTCCCCTTGCAGAGCAGAGAACACTCACTGCTTGGCAAATTTCACAACCACATTTCCTTTGTCATTTGATCGCTGATAGAAACTAACAGCCTCCTTCTGCTCAGGCAGCAGAGTGGGGAGCAGGAGAAAGCTTCCCACCATCAGTTGATGTCCATTGTGAGCTGGATGTCCACTTTGAGGTGGATGTCCACCATGAGCTGATGTTCACCATCATTTGATGCCTGCCATTAGCTGATGTCCACTGTCAGTTGATGCCCACCATCAGATCACCATCAGATGATGACCACCAGCTGGACTAGATAAGCACTGTAGGTCCCTTTCAGCCCAACAATTCTATCCTACTCTAATTCTGGTGCCTAGAAAATGCTTCCTCCAGTGCAGGGTAAGACTCTACAGCTGAGAGGTCACAGAGTCATAGAATGTTAGGCTTTGCAAGGGACCTCCAGAGATCATTTGGACCAACCCCACTGCCAAAGCAGGATCTCCTAGGGCAGGTCACACAGGAACACCTCCTGGTGGGTATGGAAAGTCTCCAGAGAAGGAGACTCCACAACCTCTCTGGGCAGCCTTCTCCAAGGCTCCAGCACCCTCACACCAAAGAAGTTTCTCCTCATGTTGAGGTGGAACTTGCTGGCTTCCAGCTTGTCCCCATTGTTCCTTGTCCTATCACTGGGCACCACCAAACAGAGGCTGGCAGCTGTATCTTGACACCCACCCCTCAGATATTTATAGACATTGATAAGGTCCCCTCTCAGCTTTCTCCTCTCCAGTCTAATTAGCCCCAGAGCTCTCAGTCTTTCTCCATAGCAGAGATGTTCAAATCCCTTCATCATCCTTGTAGCCTCATTTGGACTCTCTCCAGTAGATCCCTGTCTTTCTGGAATTGGGGAGCCCAACACTCGGCCAGTTTGGAAGGGACCCTAAGGATGATCTGGTCCAACCTTTCTAGGTAGCAGCACAGTTGAAATGAGCTGGCCCAGCACCTCTCCATTCTTCTCTTCTCAAGAGCTCCTTGCCCTCCAGCAGGGACAGGGAACCAAGACATGGACAAAGCCCTGTCCCCACAGACTGCTCAATCCCAGTAGCAGGGTGAGGCTTCTTGTGGCTCCTCTGCTCACCACCCTAATGAAGAAACCTGAAATCTCCAGAGTCTGGCAGCCTCCTCACAGGCAGATGTTGGCTTCTCTGCCCCAGAGAAGGTCTGGTCTGTCACTCAACTGAGTGCTGAAATCCAGGTTTGTTAAGTGCTGCAGTAATTAAGTGGTGTTTGTTTAGATTGGCAGCAGAGAAAGTGAATGAGAAGTGAAACCTCTCATGAAGAGGCTGGAGAGCTTCCTGTCTCTGTGGTGCCTCTGGGCACACAGGCTGCGAGGACAGGAGGCTGCCAGGAAGCAGCAGCTCAGGAGAGGAGGAGAAGGGACATGAGGCACGTAGACAAAATCCTGCCATTTTCATTCACCTGCTGAACAGGGCTGCTGCAGCAAGGCTGTCTGATCACACCAGACACAGTGACCTTTGCTCAAGTCACTTCTCCTGCCAGGGACACAGCCCTCCCCTCCTGCTCTCCTCAGGAGCCTGCGCTCAGGAGGCACAACGCAGGGTGGGGGATAGTTTTTAAAGCCAAGCCCCAGACACACAGGGTGAAATAAAGGCAGGAAACCTCTCTAAGAAGCCTGCTTTCAACAGCAGAACGAGCCTGCTACACGCTAAAAGCAGAGCTCAGCATCACAAGTCTCCACACACATCCCCTCCACAGCCCTGCCAGCGGGGATTAAAGATGCAAATATTGATTCAGAGACAAGGTGGGAAGGAAAGAACAATCAACATCAACCCAGACTGCCAATTAATTTAACAAAACCACCCCGGATTTCATTCAGGAGGGTGCTGAGCAGCAGGAAACTGCCTATCTTCCAAGGTCTACAGATGTTCAGGGCTCCTCAGAGAGCAGCACATTGCAGGTGTATGTCCCTTGAGCCCACATCAAAAGGGAGCGGTGCCGGCAAAGGAAACAGCTCCGATAACCTTGGGGAGGCAGAAACAAAATCACTTTCAGCTGATGAAAATAACAGCAAACCAGGCTTAACATGAGGTTTTTCTGTGGTGATCCACCGTGGAGATCCAGGGCTAAGCCTGGATTAAGTGATTTTCATGTGGTGTAAAATATTGCCGAGTCCCAAAGGAAGGCTGGCGCCAAGCGGGAGTGGGGAGGAGAGCATCAATGATTCACAAGTCAGAGCTGAACACAGGGCTCCAGCAGCACAGGATGTGTTGGCTCAAACAAGTCACACAACCCCAGTGTGGTGGGGCTTGGAAGGGACCTCTGGAGATCATCCAGGTCCAACCCCCCTGCTAAAGCAGGGCACCCACAGCAGCTTGCCCAGGAGCACAATGGCCAGGAGGGGTTGGAAGCTCTCCAGAAAAGGAGACTCCACAACCTCTCTGGGCAGCCTGCTCCAGGCCTCCAGCACCCTCACAACAAACAACTTTCTCCTCCTCTTCACATGGAACCTCCTGGCTTCCAGTTTGTGCCCACTGCCCCTTGGCCTGTCCCTAGGCACCACTGACAAGAGTCCAGCCCCAGCCTCTTGCCCCCCACAGGTCCTTTATCTCTTGCTGAGCATTGATCAGATCCCCTCTGGGGCTGCTCTTCTGCAGGCTCAATAGCCCCAGGGCTCTCAGCCTTTCCTCCTCACAGAGATGCTCCAGGCCCCTCAGCATCTTTGGAGCCTCCACTGGACTCTCTCCAGTAGTTCCTTGTCTCTCACACACACTTTTAAAGACCTTTTCAATTCAACCATTACTTCAGAACATTCAGGGAACCTCAGCTCCTGTATCTGACCTGCAGCATCACCTCTCATGGTTACCATTGGAGACTGCTTTCACCTCACACACACCTGCCTCATGTCGCTCTGGAGAAACCCAGGCAGGCTCTGCCTCTATGACACCCCAAATGTTGTTTATTTGGGGGAAACCCCAAAAATAGAAGAGTCCTTTGCTAATGCTGCAAGATGTGAGGCGCTGAGAGGGCTGCAGCATGGCAATGATCTGCATTTAGGGGGCAAGAACTCCCTGGCTGATACCATTTCCTGCCAGGACACTTTGTTCAGCAGATCCCACGTCCCTTCCAGCTATTTAAAACCTGAACTCCATCATCTGGAGGCAGCGTGGGTGGGTTGCAGGCAGGGCTGGAGGGGAGAAAAGAGTGATTTTCCCAAATGAACAATGATACAGAAATAAAGAAGCTTTTACTTCTATGACCCAGGAGCTTCCTTTCCTATTGCAGCATGCAGCAACAGGAGGACCCAACCCGGCTGTCCATCACCTAGCTGCAAGCACATCACTGTGTCAGGCTATTATGCTCCTAATCATGCAAATCACCTTGTTATTAGGGAAATTACTGTGCTCAGTGGCCACTTTCTTGTCCAGACAGGACATCATTATCCTATTTAACTACAAGAAGATGACCTGAAACATCTTTCTTCCCAGCCCAGTACCAAAGATGTGCTTTCAGCCTCCTCTTTTGCTGAAACAAAAAGCAAAAGGGGAAACTGGCCAGAGGGGCAGCAAGGCGAAGTGATGCCTGGTACAGCACATCCAAGAGAAGAAGGGCAGCAAAGCTGGTGAAGGGGCTGGTGAACAAGTCCAGTGAGGAGTGGCTAAGGAAACAGCAATTGTTCAGCATGGAGAAAAGGAGGCTGAGAGGAGACCTTCTGGCTCTCTACAACTCCCTGAAAGGAGCCTGGAGCCAGGTAGGGGTCAGACAAGAGGAAATGGCTTCACATTGCTCCAGTGGAGATGTAGGTTAGACATGAAGAATAATTTCTTCCCCCAAAAGGGTTTTCAAGGCCTGGCCCAGGGCAGTGCTGAAGTCCCCATCCCTGGAGGGGTTTCTAAGCGCTGTAGATGTGGTGCTGAGGGCCATAGTTTGGGGGTGCCCTGGCAGTGCTGGGTCAATGCTTGGACTCGATGATCATGGAGGTCTTTTCCAACCTTCATGACTCTGTGATTCTACCATTCCTCCACAATCTCTGTGCAGAATCAAGACATTCAAGGTCAGACCTGCTCTGCCTCCAGCTGATCTCCTCCAGCTGACCCAGTGTCGAGCACGTCAAGGATGCCATCGAGTGCAAGGTGAGCGCCGAGCTGCCAGGAGAGCAAGAGGACAGCACAAGAGTCCTGTACCAAGTCACAACCTCTTCCCAGTGGCACAGGCAGGAGCTGTCACAGCCAAGAACTAATCACACTCAATATTTACCTAACAGTTTATTCCTTTTTGGCAGCAGGGAAACGTCATCCCCAAGGTCCCCTCAGCGCAGCAGGTCAGGGGAGGAAGAAGCCAGCTGAGTGTTTGCTCAGGCAGGAGAGGCAGAGTGAGGAACCTTTCACACAGGCACCAACATCTCTGACAGCAGCCTGGCTTCCCCTGCCTGATGAGGCTCTCCCATAAGACATGGATTCAGCAAGAGTGTGATGATGAGAAAACAGCTTTTTTTTTTCCTCTAGTAAATTCAAACATTCCTCATCACAGAGCACTGCTGCACTCAGACAAAGGGGCATGGGCCAAAGGGTTGTGAGGAAGAGTGTACAGCACATGGAAAAAAAGCAGGGTTCAGCTTGGAGAAGAGAAGGCTGAGGGGAGACCTTATTACCATGGACCAGCAGCTACCAGGAGGATGGGGACTCCCTTTTTCCAAGAAGTCCCCTGGAGAAGACAAGGGGTGATGGGGCCAAGTTACTGCTGGGGAGGTTCCCATTGGACTGCAGAAGAGATGTTTTCCCATGAGAACAGCTGGACACTGGAATCATCTCCCAAGGGAAGCAGTGGAGTCCTCTACACTGGACAGTTTGAAGAGTCAGCTTGACAGGGTGCTGACAGAGTTGCAGCTCATTGCAACTGTGCTGTCACCTAGAAAGTTTGGACCAGATGATCCTTAGGGTCCCTTCCAAACTGGCATTTTGAAATACTGTATCCAGTGTTGGGCTCCCCAATTCCAGAGAGACAGGGATCTACTGGAGAGAGTCCAAAGGAGGCTACAAGAATGATGAAGGGATTTGAACATCTCTGCTATGGAGAAAGACTGAGAGACCTGGGGCTGGTTAGTCTGGAGAAGAGAAAGCTGAGAGGGGATCTTATCAATGTCTATAAATATCTGAGGGGTGGATGTCAAGATGAAGGTGCCAGGCTCTTCTTGGAGGTGCTCAGTGATAGGACAAGGAACAATGGGGATAAGCTGGAAGCCAGCAAGTTCCACCTCAACATGAGGAGAAACTTCTTTGGTGTGAGGGTGCTGGAGCCTTGGAGCAGGCTGCCCAGAGAGGTTGTGGAGTCTCCTTTCTCTGGAGACTTTCCATACCCACCAGGAGGTGTTCCTGTGTGACCTGCCCTAGGAGATCCTGCTTGGCAGGGGGGTTGGACTGGATGATCTCTAGAGGTCCCATCCAACCCCTAACCTTCTGTGATTCTGTGTGATGGTGAAAAGCTAAGAACTGGTCTCTGTTTCCTATCAGACTGGTTGGAAAACCAGGCTGAAAAGCCCCTCAGCAGAGTCAAATCCTCTCTCCTGCCCTTCTTAGCTGAGGTGGTCTCAGATCAGAGCCACCCTCCTTCTCCTAACTGCTCCTCAAGGACAGGCAGGTGGACTGGACCCCAGGCATGGCCACCAGCCTGTGGTCCTGTGAGCCACAAGAGCTCCCTAAAGCTCACTCCCAGAGAGTCAGACAAGCAGGAGCTGTGGCGGTAACGCGGCTGGGCTACCACGGGGGCTCCAGTCACTCCTTTCTCAAATACATTAACTCCACACAGATGAGCTGGAGATTTGCTAAACAGCTCCTTAGCTGAGCAACAGCACATGCTGGGCATACCCAGGGATACATCACTTCAGCTCCTGCCAGAATGTTCCTACTTCCAAAGCTCAGGCTGCAATCTCTGCCCCAGGAGTCCCTCTGCTGCAGGCTGCTCCAAGCTGTCCAAGGCTGTGTGCTCCAGAATGGAAAACAGTCCCTCAGCAAAACACTGATTCTGGGCAGCAGTCAGTCAAAGAATGAGAGGAACTTCACCACCACTGAGTTTTAACTCTGGCTAGCAAGGCCAAACAACCAGGATCAAACCCAGGATCAAGGGAGAAACCAGGAAGAGCTTTTAAACACTGCAATAACATTTAGGTGCCAAGCTGGAGAGCTCAGAATGAAGCAGCAACCACACTGATAAGTATCCTGGGGAAGCAGCAGAGCTGGGAGTCCCATGGCTGCTTTGCCTCTGGCTATAATGGCAAGAGCAGGGAGAAGATCCAAAAGAGCCATCGGCTGGGGAATTCACCTGCTTCAGCAGTTAAGGCACACTTGAGCAAGCACTGTAGCTCGTGAGCTCAACCCTTGCTAAGGAGTCCTGGAAAGAGAAAGCAAAAGCCTGTCCAAGGCCTGAAGGCAGCCAGGAACCAGAAGCATGAAGAAGGAACAGGTGCTGGTGTGGTCCTCCTCCCTTCCCAAGCTTTAATTTCCTTGGGAAGTGGGCGTATCACAAAGCAACTCACTTCCCAGGAACGATGTCAACCCATTGCTGTCACCAGCAGGCCCCTGCTCCTACCTTGGCTTGCACAGCATAAGAGGCCAGCAGAACAGAAGCTTCAGGAGGACAGTAGATCTTCTCATCCAAAATCTGCTTCTTCACCTGCAGGTATGAGCAAAAGACACATAACACTCATATGGTGGAACAGTGCAGAGCATGACTGTCACAGCAAACAGCTGCAGTTTGGTTCCTCTCAAGCTGCCAGCCACACAGTTAACCATTTTCCCACCACTAATCACAATGCACAACCCAGGAAGTCTCTGGTGGCTTGGAAAGGAAGGGGCTCAGGCTTTCACAGGCCACCTTTTGCAGACAGGTTGATGAGAAAAGCTAAATTCAGCTGTGGAACATGACAGACCCATTGCTAAAGGCAAGTTGTGGTGGGGGAAGTCTTGGATGTGAACATGGAGATAAAACCTCTGAAGGCCCAAGCTGTGGACTGAGAGGACATCTCTACATGCCACTGAATGAAAAAACAGCCTGCAGAAGAGCCTCTGAGCACACAAAGGTTTTGCCCTGCCATATCCATACACCTGAAGGCCATTCAGCAAGACCTGGACAGACTGAGAGCTGGGCAGAGAGGAACCTAATGAGGCTCAACAAGGGTAAGTGCAGAGTCCTGCATCTGGGAAGGAAGAATAAACTGCATCAGGACAGGTTAGGAGATGATCTGCTGGAGAGCAGCTCTGTGGAGAAGGACCTGGGAGTGCTGGTGGATAACAAATTCTCCATGGGTCAGCAATGTGCCCTTGTGGCCAAGAAAGCAAATGGGATCCTGCATTAAGAGGAGTGTGTGTCCAGCAGATCTAGGGAGGTTCTCCTCCCCCTCTGCTCTGCCTTGGTGAGGCCACATCTGGAGTGTGAACATCCAGTTCTGGGCTCATCAGTACAAGAGGGACAGGGATCTGTTGGAGAGAGTCCAATGGAAAGCTACCAGGATGATTAAGGGACTGCAGCAGTGCCCTGTGAGGAGAGGCTGAGAGACCTGGGCATGGTTAGTCTGGAGAAAAGACTGAGAGAGGATTTATTAAATATTTCTAAATATCTGAGGGCTGGGGGTCAAGAGGCAGGGGACAGGCTCTGCTCAGCTGCACCCTGGGATAGGACAAGGGGCAATGGAGAAAAACTGCAGCACAGGAGGTTCCACCTCAACAGGAGGAGGAACTTCTTCACTGTGAGGCTCACAGAGCACTGGAACAGGCTGCCCAGAGAGGTTGTGGAGTCTCCTTCTGTGGAGACTTTCAAGCCCCATCTGGATGTGTTCCTGTGTGACCTGTGCTGGATTCTCTGGTCCTGCTCTGGCAGGGGGGTTGGACTCAATGACCTTCAGAGGTACCTTCCAACCCCTAACATCCTGTGAGCTGTGATCCAGGCCTCCTTCTGAGACAGTGCTCACCTGTGCTGGAGGTGAATCCCTCACTAGCAGCCAAGACAGCTGCAGGTCACCTCCTTGGCAGGGCTGTCAGCAGCAGGCAAGGTCCTGCACAGGCTCCCAGCAGAGTCAAGGAGCTGCTCCCCACAGCCAGGGCATTGCATTGCCTGGCTCCTGTGCATTAAAACATTAAACCTCTCATGTTTGGTGTGTTTGGGGTCTGCACACTCAATTTGCTTGAATGAAGATGGAAAATAACAACCCCATACTATTTCCTGGGAGACTTAAGTGGATTGTCACAGAGATGCAGCAGCATCAATTTGAACTCCTAACACGCTCTGAGGCCTCAGAGTCGGTTACAGCATAATCACAGAAGAGATTCTCCTGCATTAAGATAAAATCAGGAGAGTTTCCCAGCTTGTGGGTGTGCTCCTGTTTCCTGGATATGTTACAGGGCCCTGGGCTCCTCTCACCATCACAAATCCTGGCAGAAAAGTCCCACTCTGCATTTACAAAACACAGCTCTGTCTGCTTTTCCTCCCTGATTTCCCTTTACCAAGATGCCAACAGCATTCCTCCTCATCAAGGATAAAAGCCCAAGGCAAATGGGACACTTAAAAATAGCTCTATGGAGAGCCTAGTGCTTGAGACAGGCCTTGGAAATAAACAGCAACACTTTGCATTTGCAAATCTTTTAGCAACAAAGAACAAAGGTAACTTGCAAGAGTGAGGAGTGCCCAGAAGTTGGTGAGCAGGGCACACCGAAGCCTCCAGTGATAATCCCAAGAGCATCCAAACCCAGGCTGCCTCTACTCTGATGTAAACAACATGAGTCTCTTCTTTATTTTTAGAATTTGTTTTGAAGAATGACAGAAACCCAGCATGGTGGGGGCTGGAAGTGACCTCATCCAGTCCAGGATGTACAGGTTCTGAAGAACACTGAGCCTGCCTAGCCATAACAAGGACATCCTCTCACTTCAAGCTTCTTTAACCCTATCTCAGGGGCTAGTGCCGAGCTGCTACAGTCCCCACCTGTGCCACCAAAGTGCAGCTCTGACCTGGTTGTTGAATTCATTTTATTTCTCACAGAACCCCAGCATGGTAGAGGTTGGAAAGGACCTCTGGAGATCATCCAGTCCAACCCCCTGCTAAAGCAGGGGCACCCACAGCAGCTTGCCCAGCATCACAATGGCCAGGGGGGACTGGAAGCTCTCCAGAAAAGGAGACTCCACAACCTCTCTGGGCAGCCTGCTCCAGGCCTCCAGCACCCTCACACCAAACAACTTTCTCCTCCTCTTCACATGGAACCTCCTGGCTTCCAGTTTGTGCCCTCTGCCCCTTGTCCATTCCCTGGACACCACTGACAGGAGTCTGGCCCCAGCCTCTTGCCCCCCACAGGTCCTTTAGCTCTTGCTGAGCATTGATCAGATCCCCTCTGGGGCTGCTCTTCTCCAGGCTCAACAGCCCCAGGGCTCTCAGCCTTTGCTCCTCACAGAGATGCTCCAGGCTCCTCAACATCTTTAGAGCCTCCACTGGACTCCCTGTCTCTCTCGAGCTGGGGAGCCAAGAACTGGACCCAGGACTCCAGATGTGGCCCCACCAGAGCAGGGTAGAGGGGCAGGAGAACCTCTCTTGACCTGCTGGCCACAGCTCTTCTTCATGCACCCCAGGAGACCATTTGCCTTCTTGGCCATGAGGGCACAGTGCTGGCTCACTGATGAACTTGCTGTCCCCCAGCACTCCCAGGTCCAGAGAGCAGCTTCCCAGCAGGTCACCCCTCACCTGTGCTGGTGCAGGGGGTTGATCCTCCCCAGGTGCAGGACCCTAGGCTTGCCCTTGTTGAACTTCATGAGGTTCTCCTCTGCCCAGCTCTCCAGCCTGGCCAGGTCTCACCAAATGGCAGCACAGAATTAATTTTAGAGGCTTCAGAAGATCAGGCACAGAGAAGCTGAAACATCCCAACAAGTACTCAGGGGCCTGGCTGGGACTGCTCTGCTCCCTGTAACCACAACCCTTCATAGGACACAGGCTCATCACATTGATCTTGTCTGAAAGAGAGCTCCTGCAGCAGAAGCTCCTTGTTACCAGCCATGCAGCCCTGCTGCCACACTATCACCTGAGCTGCTTCCTCAGGACCCAACTTTTCCTGCATCCTTTAAATAAAAGAGACTGAAGATGGGTCCCTGCCCATGGCAGTGGGGTTGGAGCTAGATGATCTTGAAGGTGCCTTCCAATCCCAACCACTCTATCAATCTGTGTTCACCAGTTTCTAAGTGCTTAACATAAGGGCACAAAGTCACTGGGGCAGGTGGGACTGTTGGATTTCTCCTCTGCTTCTGCACTCTCTGGTGGAGCTGTGCATCTGGGCTCTTCTTCTGCTCCAATTATCCAAAGGCTGTTTTGCAAAGAGGTGAACCTCACTGCACAGCCTGAGCAGCTAACAGGTCATCTGCACTCTGTCCTGGAGGATGAAACTGCCCTGCTTCACCTAACAGCACCATCCCCCAGCACAACTGACACCTGTGCCCTGCAGAGGTGGGCTCCAGGTAGCTCCTGAGCTTCCACACAGCAATGTTACAGATCACCTAATCACCTAATGACAGCCACTTGATGAGCTCTGCAGGTCTGGGCATCTGTGGCTGCTTCATCCAGACAGATCATCTCTGACTTATTTTAGGATTTCCCTTTAAGGTGTGAACACAGCAATGAGGATCCACATTTTGCTGATGAACTTTCTGACCCTGGAGCCTTCTTGCACTCCTGCTCATCCTGGTTCCTGCACCCTTGGGTTGGTTCCCAGTGCTTTGAGATGGCTCCTACCTGCAGGAAGAACAAGTGCTGTGTGATCTCCTGGACCAGCTCCTCCTCTGCGTTCTCAGGATAAAATTTGGCCAGGAAATGGAAGGTGACAGGCTCCTCTGTTGGAACGTCGTGATCCAGAACCTGTGGGATACAAGAAGCCATTCACCTCCTCTTCTCCACCTTCTTCAGCACTCTTGGATCAAAACACAGCTCCCTTCTGCTCAGATCAGCACAACTTTTGTCAAGCACTTTAGACATCTAGAGCAGACAAACCAACCTAAGTAGTTCAGAAACCAGAGTTGAAAAAAGAAAAAAGAAAAAAGAGAAAGAAAAAAAAACAACCAAACCCATTTCTGACAACTCCTAAAGAAACAAGGAAACAGAGACAAACAGCATGAGAAATGAGACAGCAAAGGCTGAGCCTGATCTGCTGTCACCTCTTCTCAGCCTGGCAGAGCAATATTGTATCCTGCTATGCCACCACCTGACCTTCTTGTCTCCCTCTGTCCAGTGCTGCTCCTCACCACCTTTCTGTGGTGCTGGCATCCAGTACAGATTTCTGTGAACTTAAAACCTTGGTGTGATGTGGGAGACTCCCAGCCCTCCCTCACAGCCTCCACTATCTTCAAATCATAGAATGGTTTGGGTTGAAAGTGACCTCCAAAAGTCACCTGGTCCCTTTGTAGACATCCTCCACTCGATCAGGTTGCTCAGAGTCTTGTCAAGCCTGACCTTGAGTATCTCCAGGGATGGGACCTCAACCACCTCCCTGGGCAACCTGATCCAGTGTTCCACCACCCTCATGGTGCAGAACTTGTTCCTAATATCCAATCTCAATCTGCTCTTCTCTCATTTTGAACCATTGCCCCTCATCCTAACACTGCAGGCCTTTGGGAACAGCCTTCTTGTAGGCTCCTTTCAGGTACTGGAAGACATCTCTGAGGTCTCCCTGGAGTTTTGTCTTCTCTAGGCTGAACAGCCCCAGCTGCCTCAGCCTGTCCTTGTAGCAGAGGTATTGTCCTCTGGTTTCAGGGTAACATCCCTTGGATGCAAACAGAACCACCTTTATCTCTTCTCCATCCCTCTCCTCAGCATGCCTGGGAAGCATTCCCTCCCTTCCCTCCAGCTCCTTTTCACTCCTCTACTTTTCCTTCTCCCCTGTTGGTAGATCTCAACAACAAAAGAAGCCAAGGTGCAGCTTCTCTCTTACCATAGAATCATGGAATTGTTTTGAATGGAGAAGACCTCTAAGATGATTGAGTCCAACTACTACAGACTTTGTCATTCAGGGGCACAGAAGAGACTTTTAGGTCTCACTGACACTGGCCACCCTGAAGTCCAGCATCCCTGCATGGCTGTCTTTCTCCAAATTGTCCCAGGAGGACTCACTGTGCAGGTCTGAGGCTTCACAGCTCAAGAGGAGCTGGGCTGGGGTTCCTCTGCCAGCTCTTCCCTGTCTGACTGACAGATGTCATGGGGTTGAGATTTAAATTGGCTTCACCCCATTCAATACCACACAGAATACAACCTCAGGTAATCAAAGAAAGAGGAGAAAAGTCCCTTCTCCTTTGTCATCCCACAAGACCCCCTCAGGAGAAATTTGGGTCCAACCTTCTTGTCCATTTTGAGCCAAGCCACTGTATCCTTGATGGTGTACTGCAGCCCAAAGAACCAGGTTTCTCGGAGTCCTAGTGTCCTGCAGACCAGATCAAACAGGTCCTTCCCTTTCCACTTCACCTGTGGGAAAGCAGACAGGAAGCAGAGTTAAGAGGGTGGATTTCAGAACTTCAGCTCCATCCAAACAAATCCATTTGGTTTCCACCCTGTGATGCCTTCGAGAGTGTAGTGGAGGCAGCTGGGACAGAAAAGGGAACAACCTAAGGAAGTTTATGTCCTTCCATCTGATCTCAGCAGCCCATCACCAACTCCTGTTTCCCTAGAAATCACAGAACCACTTGGGTTGGAAGAGACTTTTAAGACTATGGAGTCCAACTGCTAACCCAGCACTGCCAGGGCACCACCAAACCATGGCCCTCAGCACCACATCTCCACAGCTTTGAAACCCCTCCAGAGATGGGGTCCCCACCACTGCCCTGGGTAGCCTGGGCCAGGCCTTGACAACCCTCCAAGAGCAGAAATTGTTCCTCAAGTCCAACCTAAACCTTCCCTAGTGCAACTTGAGGCTGTTTCCTCTCATCTTATTGCTTGTTCCCTGGGAGAAGAGACCAACCCCCACCTGGCTCCAACCTCCTTTCAGGTAGTTGTAGAGAGTGACAATCTCTCCCCTCAGCTTCCTTTGCTCTAGACTAAACAACCTCAGTTCCCTCAGCTGCTCCTCACAAGACTTATGCTCTAGACCCTTCAGCAGCTTCCTTGCCCCTCTCTGGAGGTACACACTGAGATGTGATTGTGTGTGTGTACTCCCTCCCCCCAGCAAAGACTCCCATGGTTTCATCTTCTGTCAACCTACCAACATTCAGCAGAGGACTCTACGGTTCCATTGACGCTCCTTTTTGACCCACACATTGCTGTGAGCAGTCTGTTTCCAACAAGAAATAAAAATCCCTCTTAACTGCCCCTTAGGGGCTTCACTGTCTTTACCTACAGCCCAAGGAAGCCCTGCACCAACTCCAGCACCAGGGTTTCACAAAGAAGCTCTCACCCACAAAAAAAACCCCCAGTAAAATAAAAATCACAAGTGAAATGATCCACATCTGCTGTGTGTTCATCCAGAGCCACCAACCCTGCAGAGTGGAAAAAGAACTCAGAGGGGGGGGAAAAAAAGGCTCAGTGAATTCAGCATGCTTAGATGGAGTCAAACTGCCTTTTCTGCTGGAAAAATGGGGCTGTTCAGTCTGGAGAAGAGATCTTATTGTGAAGGGGGCCTACAAGAAAGATGCTGAGGGACTTTTGAGGGTGTCAGGTAGTGATAGGACTAGGGGGAATGGAGCCAAAATAGAAATAGGGAGATTCAGATGGGATGTTAGGCAAAAATTCTTCACCATGAGGGTGGTGAGACACTAGAACAGGTTGCCCAGGGAGGTGGTGGAAGCCTCATCCCTGGAGGTTTTTAAGGCCAGGCTGGATGTAGCTCTGTGCAACCCGATCTAGGTGTCCCTGCTCATGGCAGGGGGTTGGAACCAGATGATCCTTGAGGTCCCTTCCAACCCTGACAATTCTACAATTCTATGTTGGTGAGAGAAGCAGCCCCAGAGCAGAGAAAACTGATCCTGCTCAAAGCCTGTGTCCTTCCAGCAATCTTTGCAGCTGCTTCTGTGCTGTTACTCAAGTTTGCTCATAAAGACAGAAGGCGCTGAGAGGCAGAAAGGTGAAGAGGGACATAAACCAGACGAATTGAATATGCCAAAGCCACTTTGCTCTTCCATCTACAGGGTGGAAACAATTGCTGGAGCGAGGCATATGGCCATTACTCCCAGCCCTAGGGCAAAAGGCTCTGGGCACATCTTCCTGTCGCTACAACTCAATCCTGGTGCCACCTGGGCAGCATCAATATTAATGCAGAGGCAGGGCTGGGACTGCTGGTGGGGCACGAGGCCTCTCTGCTGTCACCCACTGCCGCCTTGTGGGCAAAGCCTTGAGGACAAGCTCAGCACCAGGCTGCTGCCTGAGAGCAGATGAAGATCTCACTGGTTTCCTGCCTCTCACTGGTTTCTCCCCTCTCCCAGAGCATGCACACACACACACACCTGCTGACAGGCCTGGAACAGAACACAGTCTAACATTACCGTGGTGGGTTGAAAATTCTCCCCCAATATGAAATTGCCAGCCCAGCCCAGTTGGAAGCAAATGAAAGCTGTGTTTACAAGCAAAACTACAATCTGCAATGGAACGCAATGAGTATGTACAAAATACACAGCATTTACAATATTTATAGGTATTTACAATTCATAAACAGCACAAGAACCCCCCCTGGCCAAAACCTGGGGAGCTAATAGCTTTCCTTTCCCTGCTCCCCTCCTTACCCTGCTGGACACAAAGGGACAAGAGAAAGAGCAGAGAATTCTTTTGTTAGGATACTCAGCCACAAGAAAGAATGCAGCTAAGGTCAGCAAAGTCAAGCAGAAGCAAGTTAGTGTCTCCCAGAGCAAGGAAGCCAAAAAGAGGAAATAATAGCTTACAGCACTAAGTTTTATATGTTATCTATCCAATGGCATCGTTTAGAACTTATCATTATCTTCCTTTTCACACCCAATAGTAATTTATTTACATTCTACCACTTTCTGTTCAAGATCTGTGGAAAATTTTCTAGGCATAGCTTGAAATTACCACAGTTACCCCCCAAAACCCACCAGCCCCACATGCTCGCATCAAGCACCCTCAACACCCCAGGGTCAACCCCCCCCAGAGGCGCCAGTTTGGCTGTGTTGTGATGACAAACCCCCACCAGATGCCACACATTTTGAGAGACTCTGGCACCCCTGACAAGCTCCATCTCAGCACAGGATGGCTCAGGCTGTAGAAGATCTTTTCCTGACTCTCATTTTGAAGAGGGAGGTGAATTTGAAAGTTCAGGCAGGACAGAGCCAGACACATTTAAGCAGTCATTTTGTACCAGCTCTGTGGGCACATAAAACCAGGCTGCCACCAACAGCTATTTCTTAGCTGCATTTCAAAAGCTTTTTGCACTATTGGGTTTTCTTTCTCCCTACAAGCAGCCCATGTCAGCCTGTTCCTGTGGAGGAGCGATGGCTTCCTGTCCCCAACACCATCCTGTGACAAAGCTTCCCAGGGGAAAGGCTGAGGGCATCATCTCCTCCTCAGACAGAGAATCACAGACCCCTAGGTTGCAAGAGACCTTGCAGATCATCCAGCCCAAGCATTAACTCAGCACTGCCAGGACACCACCAAACCATGGCCCTCAGCACCACATCTCTGTGGCTTTGAAACCCCTTCAGGATGGGGACTGCAGCACCACCCTGAGCAGCCTGGGCCAGGCTTTGACAACCCTTCTGGGGAAGAATTGTTCCTCATATCCAGCCTAACCCTCCCCTGGTGCAGCTTGAGGCCATTTCCTCTCGTCCTATTCACTTGCTCCTTTGGAGAAGACCAATCCCCACCTCGCACTGGGCTCCTTCCAGGGAGTTGTAGAAAGCCAGGTCTTCCCTCTGCCTCCTTTTCTCCAGGCTCAGCAACCCCAGCTCTCTCAGCTGCTCCTCACCAGCCCTGTTCTCCAGACCCTCCATCAGCTTTGCTGCCCTTCTCCAGCCCACCTCCAGCCCCCCAGTGTCCTTCTTGGAGCCAGAGGCCCAAAACCAACCCCAGTATTCAAGGTGCACCTCAATTCAAGCTGCAATCAAGAAGCAATATTCACTCCCCATCCCACAGGATTGGTGTTTTGACCAATCCCACTGTGTCCCTGGGGCTGGAATTTCCACTGGCTTTGGCTTCCCCACCAAGCCAGCAGCCAAACCCCACTCACCGCACCACACCAGCTGGCGTGATCAAAGTTTCCCTCCCCAAAACCAAGAAGATCCTCAGTATGAGATTGGTGAAATTCTGGAAAGGGTTGCCCAGAGAGGTTGTGGATGCCTCCTCCCTGGAGGTATTCAAGGCCAGGTTGGATGCAGCCTTGAGCACCCAAGTCTGGTTGAGAGACATCACTGCCTGTGGTGGGGAGGTTGGAGCAGAGGCTCTCTAAGGTCTCTGAGCCATTATAGGCTTCTTTTTGAAGCCCAGCAGTGAGCATTAAAGCAAATTTGTGTTGCGTCCTCTTTTTTGTTTCCTCCTCTGCCCCCTGCAGTTTTAATTTGGTGAGGGAAACATCTGAAGCGATGGCTGCTGCCGCCAGCTTTTACAGAGCCCCTCTGTCACCGCGCGGCGACAGTACGGCACAAATCTATCTTTAGTGCTCCTGCTGAAGGCTCCAACCGTAACACCACGCTGCCATCCTCCCCCACCATGCTGAATTACCTTCATTAAATATACAAATGGAAGAGCAGCCACCTTTATTTCAACACCCATGATTGTGTTTCCCACACCTCGGTACTTAAAATAACCATCTGCATTTGGGCGGCGTCTTTGGACAGCGGAACTCCGGCAGCTGTACAGCCAGCCAGGACCTCAGCCTTCCTCACCCTGCGTTGTGTCATTAACCACCCCATTTTGTGCTCATAAAACATAAAACCAACCCCTCCAAGGCCTGGGGAGATGGAAGAGTTGCCGTCCAAGGCTGGGCTGGCAGCTCCCATCCCATCCTCTGCCCATCACGCCGTTCCCCCAGCTCCGTGCTCAAGCGCCAGCTGAAGCACACAGATGATTTTACAAGCCACTACCAGCTCCTGATAACAAAACAAAGAGCTTAGAGCAGAAAAAAAAAATTCTCACCCACATGCCAGAGCAGCCAGCAGGATGCTATGGTAAAGCTCAGCCACGTGATATGAAGGTACATTGTGACAACCTTGACCCGACCCAAAGGACGCAGCTGCAGCACCCTCCTTCCTCTCACGCTGCAGCTCTGCATCCTCCAGTTAGCACAACTGTGACATAAGATATCACAGGGTCCCAGAATCCAGCATGGTACAGTTGGAAGGGACCTCTGGAGATCATCCAGTCCAACCCCCCTGCTAAAGCAGGGCACCCACAGCAGCTTGCCCAGCATCACAATGGCCAGGGGGGGTGGAAGCTCTCCAGAGAAGGAGACTCCACAACCTCTCTGGACAGCCTGCTCCAGGCCTGCAGCACCCTCACACCAAACAAGTTTCTCCTCCTCTTCAGATGGAACCTCCTGGCTTCCAGTTTGTGCCCACTGCCTCTTGTCCTGTCACTGGGCACTACAGACATCCTCTTGCTCCCCACCCTTCAGCTCTTGCTGAGCATTGCTCAGCTCCCCTCTGGGGCTGCTCTTCTCCAGGCTCAACAGCCCCAGGGCTCTCAGCCTTTCCTCCTCACAGAGATGCTCCAGGCCCCTCAGCATCTTTGGAGCCTCCACTGGGCTCTCTCCAGTAGTTCCCTGTCTCTCTCAAGCTGGGGAGCCCAGAACTGGACCCAGGACTCCAGATGCAGTCTCAGTAGGGAAGAGTAGAGGGGGAGGAGAATCTCCTTTGGCCTACTGGCCACACTGTTCTTCAAGCACCCTGGGTGACCATTGGCCTTCTTGGCCACGAGGGCACATTGCTGGCTCATGGGCAACTTGTCTCCAGGCACTCTCAGGTCCTTCTCCAGAAAGCAGCTTCCCAGCAGGTCACCCCTCACCTGTACTGGTGCAGGGGGTTGTTCCTCCCCAGGGACAGGACCCTAGGCTTGCCCTTGTTGAACTTCATGAGGTTCTCCTCTGCCAGCTCTGTTTGTTTGAGTGGCTGAAGGAGCACGTGGCTGAGCTGCTTTACAACCAGGGTAAGGCTGCAAGGCTGCTGCTGCAGAGAGCTGAAATTTATGCTCTTTACTAAGTAGGGAGCACTCACAATTTATCAGCCAAGCCTTTTAAGCAAACAGCACTAAACACTTAAAACTCAGCAGCTGGTGGCTAGAGCAGAGTGCTTTCAGGAGGGCTTATTGGCATCACCTTTTTCTCCAGCAGAGCCCTGGTGTTTGGCAGCTATTAACAGGCTTTGCATTATTTATTAACCTGCACCAAGACTCATGCCCAGCTCGCAGGCAAGTGGACAATTTATTTTGGTGCAGAACCTCCCTATCACGTTTCATGCCCACACACAATGAGAAACCTGCTGTAAAACCAGCACAAGGCTTGGGAGAGTCCCTTGCCATGGGGGGAGGAAAGGGAGGGAGGGAAAGGGCTACAGAAAATGGGTGCCAGGGCATGAGGGGGTGCAAGCATCCTGCATACAGAGGCTTGAGAAAGGGTCCTGCCAAGCAAAGCAATTCCCAAATCCACCAGAATAGGCTGATGAATCATTAAGGTTGGAAAGATCTTTAAGGAAACCATAAGGAAGGACATGGAACTGATGGAGGGGGTCCAGAGGAAGCCACAAAGAAGATCAGAGAGATAGAGAACCTCCCCTGTGGGGACAGGCTGAGGGAGTTGGGGCTGTTCAGCCTGGAGAAGAGAAGGCTCCAGGGAGGTCTTAGAGCAGCCTTCCAGTACTTGAAGGGGGCTACAGGAGAGCTGCGAAGGGACTTTTGACAAGGGCTTGGAGTGACAGGACAAGGGGCAATGAATTGAAGCTCGAGGAGGGCAGACTGAGACTGGAGATTAGGAAGAGATTCTTTGCAATGAGGGTGGTGAGACACTGGAAGAGGTTGCCCAGGAAGGTTGTGACACTGCCCTGGATGTGATCAAGGCCAAGCTGGATGACAGCTTAAGCAATCTGGTGTAGTGGAAGGTATCCTTGCCCCCAGCAAGGATAGAAACTAGATGACCTTTAAGGTTCCTTCCAACCCAAACCATTCTATGAATCACCAATTCCAACCACAAACCAACTCCCATGACCATTCATCAGCAACGCCAACCACAACCCAACTCCCATGACCATTCATCACCAACGCCAACCACAACCCAACTCCCATGACCACTAATCACTAACCCCAAACACAACCCAACTCCATTGACCACTACTCACCAACTCCAACCACAACCCAACTCCCATGACCACTAATCACTGATTCCAACCACAACCCAACTCCCATGACCACTAATCTCTGATTCCAACCACAACCCAACCCCCATGACCACTAATCACCGATTCCAACCACAACCCAACTCTCATGACCACTAACCACCAAATCCAACCACAACCCAACTCCCATGACCACTAATCACCAACTCCAACCACAACCCAACTCCCATGACCATTCATCACCAACTCCAACCACAACCCAACTCCCATGACCACTAATCACCAACTCCAACCACAACCCAACTCCCATGACCACTAATCACCAACTCCAACCACAACCCAACTCCCATGACCACTAATCACCAACTCCAACCACAACCCAACTCCCATGACCACTAATCACCAACTCCAACCACAACCCAACTCCCATGACCACTAATCACCAACTCCAACCACAACCCAACTCCCATGACCACTAATCACCAACTCCAACCACAACCCAACTCCCATGACCACTAATCACCAACTCCAACCACAACCCAACTCCCATGACCACTAATCACCAACTCCAACCACAACCCAACTCCCATGACCACTAATCACCAACTCCAACCACAACCCAACTCCCATGACCACTAATCACCAACTCCAACCACAACCCAACTCCCATGACCACTAATCACCAACTCCAACCACAACCCAACTCCCATGACCACTAATCACCAACTCCAACCACAACCCAACTCCCATGACCACTAATCACCAACTCCAACCACAACCCAACTCCCATGACCACTAATCACCAACTCCAACCACAACCCAACTCCCATGACCACTCATCACCAACTCCAACCACAACCCAACTCCCATGACCACTAATCACCAACTCCAACCACAACCCAACTCCCATGACCACTAATCACCACTCCAACCACAACCCAACTCCCATGACCACTAATCACCACTCCAACCACAACCCAACTCCCATGCCCACTAATCACCTACTCCAACCACAACCCAACTCCCATGACCACTAATCACCAACTCCAACCACAACCCAACTCCCATGACCACTAATCACCACTCCAACCACAACCCAACTCCCATGACCACTAATCACCAACTCCAACCACAACCCAACTCCCATGACCATTCATCACCAACTCCAACCACTACCCAACTCCCATGACCACTAATCACCAACTCCAACCACAACCCAACTCCCATGACCACTAATCACTGACTCCAACCACAACCCAACTCCCATGACCATTCATCACCAACTCCAACCACAACCCAACTCCCATGACCACTAATCACCAACTCCAACCACAACCCAACTCCCATGACCACTAATCACCAACTCCAACCACAACCCAACTCCCATGACCACTAATCACCAACTCCAACCACAACCCAACTCCCATGACCATTCATCACCAACTCCAACCACAACCCAACTCCCATGACCACTAATCACCAACTCCAACCACAACCCAACTCCCATGACCACTAATCACCAACTACAACCACAACCCAACTCCCATGACCATTCATCACCAACTCCAACCACAACCCAACTCCCATGACCACTAATCACCAACTCCAACCACAACCCAACTCCCATGACCACTAATCACCAACTCCAACCACAACCCAACTCCCATGACCACTAATCACCAACTCCAACCACAACCCAACTCCCATGACCACTAATCACCACTCCAACCACAACCCAACTCCCATGACCACTAATCACCAACTCCAACCACAACCCAACTCCCATGACCACTAATCACCAACTCCAACCACAACCCAACTCCCATGACCACTAATCACCAACTCCAACCACAACCCAACTCCCATGACCACTAATCACCAACTCCAACCACAACCCAACTCCCATGACCACTAATCACCAACTCCAACCACAACCCAACTCCCATGACCATTCATCACCAACTCCAACCACAACCCAACTCCCATGACCACTAATCACCAACTCCAACCACAACCCAACTCCCATGACCACTAATCACCAACTCCAACCACAACCCAACTCCCATGACCACTCATCACCAACTCCAACCACAACCCAACTCCCATGACCACTAATCACCAACTCCAACCACAACCCAACTCCCATGACCACTAATCACCAACTCCAACCACAACCCAACTCCCATGACCACTAATCACCAACTCCAACCACAACCCAACTCCCATGACCACTCATCACCAACTCCAACCACAACCCAACTCCCATGACCACTAATCACCAACTCCAACCACAACCCAACTCCCATGACCACTAATCACCACTCCAACCACAACCCAACTCCCATGACCACTAATCACCACTCCAACCACAACCCAACTCCCATGACCACTAATCACCAACTCCAACCACAACCCAACTCCCATGACCACTAATCACCAACTCCAACCACAACCCAACTCCCATGACCACTAATCACCAACTCCAACCACAACCCAACTCCCATGACCACTAATCACCAACTCCAACCACAACCCAACTCCCATGACCACTAATCACCAACTCCAACCACAACCCAACTCCCATGACCACTAATCACCGACTCCAAACACAACCCAACTCCCATGACCACTAATCACCAACTCCAACCACAACCCAACTCCCATGACCACTAATCACCAACTCCAACCACAACCCAACTCCCATGACCATTCATCACCAACTCCAACCACAACCCAACTCCCATGACCACTAATCACCAACTCCAACCACAACCCAACTCCCATGACCACTAATCACCAACTCCAACCACAACCCAACTCCCATGACCACTAATCACCAACTCCAACCACAACCCAACTCCCATGACCACTAATCACCAACTCCAACCACAACCCAACTCCCATGACCATTCATCACCAACTCCAACCACAACCCAACTCCCATGACCACTAATCACCAACTCCAACCACAACCCAACTCCCATGACCACTAATCACCAACTCCAACCACAACCCAACTCCCATGACCACTAATCACCAACTCCAACCACAACCCAACTCCCATGACCATTCATCACCAACTCCAACCACAACCCAACTCCCATGACCACTAATCACCAACTCCAACCACAACCCAACTCCCATGACCACTAATCACCAACTCCAACCACAACCCAACTCCCATGACCACTAATCACCAACTCCAACCACAACCCAACTCCCATGACCACTAATCACCAACTCCAACCACAACCCAACTCCCATGACCACTAATCACCAACTCCAACCACAACCCAACTCCCATGACCATTCATCACCAACTCCAACCACAACCCAACTCCCATGACCACTAATCACCAACTCCAACCACAACCCAACTCCCATGACCACTAATCACCACTCCAACCACAACCCAACTCCCATGACCACTAATCACCACTCCAACCACAACCCAACTCCCATGACCACTAATCACCACTCCAACCACAACCCAACTCCCATGACCACTAATCACCAACTCCAACCACAACCCAACTCCCATGACCACTAATCACCAACTCCAACCACAACCCAACTCCCATGACCACTAATCACCAACTCCAACCACAACCCAACTCCCATGACCACTAATCACCAACTCCAACCACAACCCAACTCCCATGACCACTAATCACCAACTCCAACCACAACCCAACTCCCATGACCATTCATCACCAACTCCAACCACAACCCAACTCCCATGACCACTAATCACCAACTCCAACCACAACCCAACTCCCATGACCACTAATCACCAACTCCAACCACAACCCAACTCCCATGACCACTAATCACCACTCCAACCACAACCCAACTCCCATGACCACTAATCACCAACTCCAACCACAACCCAACTCCCATGACCACTAATCACCAACTCCAACCACAACCCAACTCCCATGACCACTAATCACCAACTCCAACCACAACCCAACTCCCATGACCATTCATCACCAACTCCAACCACAACCCAACTCCCATGACCACTAATCACCAACTCCAACCACAACCCAACTCCCATGACCACTAATCACCAACTCCAACCACAACCCAACTCCCATGACCACTAATCACCAACTCCAACCACAACCCAACTCCCATGACCACTAATCACCAACTCCAACCACAACCCAACTCCCATGACCACTAATCACCACTCCAGCCACAACCCAACTCCCATGACCACTAATCACCAACTCCAACCACAACCCAACTCCCATGACCACTAATCAGCAACTCCCAACCACAACCCAACTCCCATGACCACTAATCACCAACTCCAAGCACAACCCAACTCCCATGACCACTAATCAGCACTCCAACCACAACCCAACTCCCATGACCACTAAACACTGATTCCAACCACAACCCAACTCCCATGACCACTAATCACTGACTCCAACCACAACCCAACTCCCATGACGACTAATCACCAACTCCAACCACAACCCAACTCCCATGACCACTAATCACCAACTCCAACCACAACCCAACTCCCATGACCACTAATCACCCACTCCAACCACAACCCAACTCCCATGACCATTCATCACCAACTCCAACCACAACCCAACTCCCATGACCACTAATCACCAACTCCAGCCACAACCCAACTCCCATGACCACTGATCACCAACTCCAACCACAACCCAACTACCATGACCATTCATCACCAACTCCAACCACAGCCCAACTCCCATGACCACTAATCACCAACTCCAACCACAACCCAACTCCCATGACCACTAATCACCAACTCCAACCACAACCCAACTCCCATGACCACTAATCACCAACTCCAACCACAACCCAACTCCCATGACCACTAATCACCAACTCCAACCACAACCCAACTCCCATGACCACTAATCACCAACTCCAACCACAACCCAACTCCCATGACCACTAATCATCAATTGCAACCACAACCCAACTCCCATGACCATTCATCACCAACTCCAACCACAACCCATCTCCCACGACCACCAATCACCAACTCCAACCACAACCCAACTCCCATGACCACTAATCACCAACTCCAACCACAACCCAACTCCCATGACCACTAATCACCAACTCCAACCACAACCCAACTCCCATGACCAGTAATCACCAACTCCAACCACAACCCAACTCCCATGACCACTAATCACCTACTCCAACCACAACCCAACTCCCATGACCACTAATCACCGATTCCAAACACTACCCAACTCCCATGACCACTAATCTCTGATTCCAACCACAACCCAACTCCCTTGACCACTAATTACTGATTCCAACCACAACCCAACTATCATGACCACTAATCACCAATTCCAACCACAACCCAACTCCCATGACCACTAATCACCAAATCTAACCACAACCCAACTCCCGTGACCATTCATCACCAACTCCAACCACAACCCAACTCCCATGACCATTCATCACCAACTCCAACCACAACCCAACTCCCATGACCACTAATCACCAACTCCAACCACAACCCAAATCACATGACCACTAACCACCAATTCCAACCACAACCCAACTCCCACGACCATTCATCACCAACTCCAACCACAACCCAACTCCCATGACCAGTCATCACCAACTCCAACCACAACCCAACTCCCATGACCATTCATCACCAACTCCAACCACAACCCAACTCCCATGACCACTAATCACCAACTTCAACCACAACCCAACTCCCATGACCACTAATCACATACTCCAACCTCAACCCAACTCCCATGACCACTAATCACTGATTCCAAACACAACCCAACTCCCATGACCACTAATCTCTGATTCCAACCACAACCCAACTCCCATGACCACTAATCACTGATTCCAACCACAAGCTGCTCAGGGAGGTGGTGGAGTCTCCATCCCTGAATGTTTCAAGAATCATGTGGGTATGGCACGTTGGGACATGGTTTAATGGCCATGGTGGGGTTGAGTCAGTGACTGGACTGGATAACCTTAAAGGTCTTTTCCAACCCAAACAACTCTATGATTTCATGCACCCTGCCACATTCCCTTCATCCAGTGCCAAGTGCTGCCTGATTCCCTAAGGCAGTGCTGCCCCCCAGCTTCCAAAACATAGGTTCCAGGACTGCCTCCTTGTTGGAGCAGTTCTAATTTCACAAGCAAGTACTTGAAGGGCACTGCCTGTACAAAGGGAAAATAAAGTAGGTATTAAACAGCATCCAAACTCAAGAGTATACACCAAAAGAGGAAGATTTTCTGTCCTAATGCCTTCCCCTCTTCCCCTTTCATCAGCACAGCTCCTCTGGATTAAGCACAGAGCCCCAGGATTGACAGTGGCTTCCAATCATGTTTGGAAGGAGCTGGAGAAGAGGGAGTTTCATAACCAGCTCAGCAGTGGCTGCAGTCAGACATGGGGGACCCCAGGAGCATTCCAGAGGTGGGGTGAGGCAGGAGGAAGCTGAAGAAGATCTTCATGATGAGTCTCATGTGACTTGTGCACAGCTTAGGGGAATGCAGAACTCAGCTGCACCACAGCTGAAGAATGACCTCCGGAACCGCACTGCTGTGCATCAGCTCTGCTGCTGCCTTCTCCTCCCTGGCTTAAACCCCTCCAGCACAGGGAGTGGAGGAGGAAACAGACCCCAACCTGCCTCATGTTGTGGCTAAGGAGAGAAGAGCAGCACCCAGGCAGCAACAGTGCTGACAGACAGCCAATGGGTGCACCAAGCACTACCTGGGCAGCTGGTAGCCCAAAAACCCACGGGATGCATCCTGCTCTTCCCAAGCACAGAGCAGCTGGAAGAGTTGCCTTTCACAGGAAGAACAGGGCGGGGGAAAGAGGGGGAAGAGCAGGGAGGGGGGGAAAGGGTTTGTTTATTCTGGAGAAAAGGAGACTGAGGGGAGACCTGGGTCTCTACAACTCCCTGAAAGCAGGCTGCAGTCAGGTGGGGGTTGGTCTCTTCTCCCAATAACAAGCAATAGGACAAGAGAAAATAGCCTCAGGTTGCCCCAGGGGAGGTTTAGGTTGGACATGAGGAACAATTTCTTCCTCCTGAGAGTTGTCAAAGCCTGGCCCAGGCTGCCCAGGGCTGTGGTGGAGTCCCCATCCCTGAAGGGGTTTCAAAGCCATGGAGATGTGGTGCTGAGGGCAACGGTTTGGCAGTGCCCTGGCAGTGCTGGATTAGCAGTTGGGATCTGATGATCTTAAAGGTCTCTTCCAACCCTAATGATTCTATGAACCCTGCAGAAGCTTCAGGCCCAAGACCACAGGCACTGTGGGAAGGGCTCACAGCTGTCCAGAATGGTGCTGTGGCTCTGGAGACAGACACCAACCTCACTAACCCCTGGAAGAAGAAACAGGCAGCAACATTCACAAGACCAAAGAAAGACTGAGGAGTTCTCCTATCACCAAGGGAGCTTGGCTCCTGGAGGGGAAAAACACCACCACACACTGGAGTGGGTGAGACCAACTGGCCAGCAGCCACACTGGTGTGGTGGGCCAGGCTGAGTGGTGCCTCAGAAGATATGGACTCAAAAAGACCTCAGGGTTTGAAGGTGTTCAAGCAGAGACAGCAAATCACCTCACCTAGGGTGGCACCACCAAAAAGCACATCACCTTTGCCATGTCACCTGCTTCAATTTGCTTCAGGGCCACCATCAGCAGGTTGCACCATCAGGGTTGCAACCTCAAAGAATATCTTGGGTTGGAAGAGACCTTCAAGATCATCTAGTCCAGGAAATCACCAGGCTCAGCAGGATCCTGGCACCTGAGCTGACACCAAGCCATTTGTGCACATACCACACCCTGGTGAGCTCTGCTTCATGTTAATGCTGCTGAAGCTGCCCAGCCTGGGGCTCAGGGAGCAAGTCCCCCACCACAGAGATAGCTGCAGAACACAGCACGGCTGAGGATGGAAGGGACCTCAGAGATCATCTACTCCAACCTCCCTGCCATGGGCAGGGACAGCTCTCAGCTAGACTTGGTTACTCAAGGCCTCATCCAACCTGGCCTTGAACACCTCCAGGGAGGGGACATTCACAACCTCTCTGGAAAACACATTCCAGAGTCTCACCACCCTCAAACTGAAGAACTTCTTCCTAAGCTCCAGTCCAACCCTGCTCTCCCTCAGTTTCAACCCATTCCCCCTTGTCCTGTCTCTAGACACCTTTAGGAACAGACCTTCTGCAGCCTTCCTGGAGGATCCCTTCAGGTACTGAAAGGCAGCTCTGAGGTCCCCCCCAGAGTTTTCTCTTCTCCAGCTCCCTCAGCCTGTCCTCCCAGCAGAGGTGCTCCAGCCCTTTGATGTTTAACATCCACATTGTGTAGCTCTCCAAGCACAGGAACCAGAGGGGCTATCTGAGGCTGTTCTTGGAACTGCTTGAACAGGAGGATGTTCAGAGCTGTGCAAACATCTCTCCTTCCTCCAGATGTTATCAATTAATTAGGTACCAAGCCTCAAACAGACTTCGTGGAAGGAACAGAAGCAAGAGACTCACTTTGTGCCTTGGAGATCTCCCCAAACAAATTAGAAGCCTTGGAATTGAAACCCTCACCTGTGATTATTAAGCATCATTGTCATGTTAGAAAGATTAAAATTTCATTTTGGTGAATTATTTCAGATTTAGGCTCAATTTAGTGAAGTCATTTGCAGAGCAAACAGATGCAAAGCAGATTTAATCTCCTTAAAATAGACTGCTGGGAATTTCTCTGGGCTAGACTGAAAAATGAACAACAGAAAAGCATCTACAGGAGGGCTGGAGGGGTCAGGAGAAGGGGGACTGCTGGGACACCAGCTGGGGCTCTCTGGTTTGCACTGAGGGAACTCCAGCTCAGCCCTAAGAGCCAGGCACCAGAGCAGGGTGGGTTACAGACTCACAGGCTGGTTTGGGTTGGAAGGGACCTTTCAGGGCCATCCAGTCCAACCCCCCTGCAGTCAGCAGGGACAGCTGCAACTAGAGCAGCTTGCTCAGAGCCACAAACAACCTGACCTGGAATGGTTCCATCCATAGGGCATCTCCACCTCTCTGGGAAACCTGGGACAGGCTCTCCCCACCCTCACTGGCAAACATTTCTTCCTTCTCTCCAATGTGAATCTCCCTCTTTTAGTTCCAAACCATCACTCCTTGTCATGTCACAACAGGCCCTGCTCACAAGTCTGTCCCCAGCTTTCTGAGCAGCCCTTTCAGCACTGAAAGGCCACCAGAAGGTCTCCCTGAAACCTCCTCTTCTCCAGGCTGAACAAGCTCAACTCTCTCAGCCTGGCCTCACAGCAGAGGGTTTCCAGCCCTCCCAGCATTGCTGTGGCCTCCTCTGGCCCTGCTCCAACAGGTCCCTGTCTGTGCTGAGGACTCCAGAGCTGGTCCCAGCACTGCAGGGAAGGTCTCAGCAGAACACAGCAGAGGGGCAGAATCCCTTCCCAGCCCCTGCTGCCCACACTGCTGGGGATCAGCCCAGGGCAGGACTGGCTCTGGCCTGGCAGCATTTGGTGCTGGTTCATATCCAGCTTTGTACCCCCCAACATTCCCAAGTCCTTCTCCTCAGAGCTGGTTTCCAACCCTTCACCCCCCAGCCAGGCTTGGAGTTGCCCTGACCCAGGTGCAGGACCTTGCACTTGGCCCTGTGGAACCCCACAAGGTTAACACAGCCCCACTTCTCCAGTTTGTCCAGGTCCCTCTGAATGGATTCCAGAAGTCTCAGCCCTACCAGACAGAACTCTTGGCTGTTGAGCATGCTCTCCTTGAGGACAGAGCAGCTCTTTCTATCCCCAGCTGCCTGCCTGGCTGGTCACTGCCAGGCCTTATGCCTCACAGCTCCACTGCTTCCAGATGCATGGCCAGCCCTGAGCTCTGGAGCCTCCAGTGTCACTGCTGTGAGGTGAGGATGTCACCTCTGTCCTGCATGGTGGGGCTGGGCAGTCTAACCCAGGACAGGGCAGAGCCTGCCTCAGGAACTCTGGAATAAAGAGAAGTGCTGACCCCTCCAGCATCCTCACCAGTGATGTGACCAACACCTGCTCAGGAAGCCACCAGCTAAGCTACACTGGAGACCAGCAGACAGAATGACCACACACCCCACAGGACCTTCACCAGCCATGACTCCAGCTTCTGGAGGAGGAGAAGTGAGGAGAAAGCAGCAGGGCAATGCCCAGAACAAGGCTGGGAACTCAGAGGCAGGGCATGGAGATGAACAGTGGTGATTTGTACTGGGGGGGAAGGAGGGTGGAGGCTTCTGGAAATGGATGGCACTGAGGGCACAAGGAGATGGCATGACAGGGTCACAGGAATCGTCCTGCTTTGTCCTGATCTCAGCTTCCTCTCCCTGGGATCTGCAGCCCTGTGCACAGAGGATGCCAGAGGAGCAGGAGTTTTCCCCTTCCCCATCCTGCTCTAAACTCCCACTTCACAGCTCCTGAAGCTCAAGCAAATCATGCTGAGGAGGCAGGACTCTCTCACCTGACCACTGGGGCAGGTGACCTGGGGTGAAACCAAGGTGTCAGCAGGGATCAGGCAGCAAAACATTTCTGTACCCCTTCCCCTACCTGCTTGGCTGCTGTTTTCCATGGGATTTGAAGCTCAAGGCCGGGAGCAGACTCCAGCACAACAAAAGTCACCCAGAGGAACAGGCCCAGGGCTAATGACCTTGTAGAGGAACTGCTGAGCCCCCACCTCATTCCCTGGCTAGACCCAGGAGGTGCCCATGGCCAACAGCAGGCAAGGAGAGGACAGGCAGAGGCAGGAGAAGCCAAGAGGCAGCAGCATTTGCCCCTCTCCAGCTTGGCAGCGAATAGCATGGAGAAGGCTGCTGAGCAGACCTCCAAGCCTCCAGCACTCTGTCCCTGTCAGCACACGGTATCATTCATGGGTGGCAGAAACACATCTCAAGAGCCCCTGTGTCGGTGTGAGCTGAAATTCCCCCCCCACCGACAATAACCAGGCTAGCTCAGTCTGGAAGCAAATGAAAAGCTGTATTTACAAGCAAAGTCTAAAATCTACAATGAAATGCAATGAATATGTACAAATATACAAAATTCATAACACTTACAAATATATACAATCAACAGAAAAGCACAACCGATCTCCCTTTGCTTCCCCCCCAAGGGGACCCTCCCAAAGGGGCCTCTCTCTCTCCCAGGAGCTTCCCCCCAGACCCCCCTGGACAGAGAAGCAGAGTTTAGTTAGAGCAGAAAGTTGTTAACTTAGCTGCCAAGGTCAGTGTGTTATCTTCAGCCAGAAGAGAAGAAGAAACAGCAGCCAGACAGCCCAGCAACTGCCCCCACTGCCGAACGCAGAATGTGCAGAATGCCTACTTTGTTTTGGGTAATAGTTCTTAAACATTTCTATCTATCCAATGGAAGTGTTTAGAACAATCGTTATTTTGCTTTCTTACACCCAATAGTGACTTATTTACATTCTTTCACTTTCTCTGTTCTGAACTTTGCAAGGAAAAATTAAAAAGACAGTTTCAAACCACCACAGCCCCCCAAAACAGCATGACAGCAAGACTCTCACTGTCCCTCCTGCCATGAATCCTCTACAGTGTTTGTGCTGCACAGGTGTCCCCTCCACAGCCCCCTGCCAGGGTCAGCACTCCCCCTTCCCATTGGAAGAAGCTCACTGCAAGGATGCACACACAGACACTGGGGAAAATGTAGTGCTGCTGGCTCCTCTCAGCTCCCCTTCCAGGGCCACAGCCCAGCAAACCTCTGGACAGGGGCTGGACCCCTCCAGGAAGGAGTCTGCCCCCCCCACCCCAGACCAGCAGCTTACCCACCCCTTTGGCTTTCAGCTGGGGCAGTGGATGCAAGCTCTGCTCCCAGCTCCTGGTCCCACCATGGGCTGCTGAGGTCAGGATCAAGCCAAGTCCTTCTCTGGACCACCATCCTGTTCCCTCCTCCACATCAGCCCCAGCTGCTGGAGGCCACAGGGTGTGTCTGATCCACCTGGGCTCAAGGCTCTTCTGAAGAGTCAGCAGATTGAAGAGCTTCCCCCAGGGCTGGACAACTACAACACAGAGACAGGGACCTGGCCAGGGAGCTGGGCTGCAGGGGGAAAGCTTGGTGAAAGTAACAGCCCCCACCACAGGAGGAATGATTAACAACGGCCAAAGGCCTGAAAATGGAAAGTATGAGCAATAAAATAGGTTGATAGATTCACAGAATGGTTTGGCCTGAAAGGGTCCTTGAAGATCATCCACTTCTACCAGCCCAGGGTGCTCAAGGCCTCATTCAGCCTGGCCTCGAACACCTCCAGGGAGGGGGCAGTCACAGCCTCCCTGGGCAACCTGTGCCAGTGTCTCACCACCCTCACTGCAAAGAATTTCTTCCTCATCTCCAGTCTCTACCTGCCCTCTTCAAGGTTCCATCCATTGCCCCTTGTCCTGTCACCACAAACCTTTGCAAAATGTCCCTCCCCAGCTCTTCTCTAGCTCCCTTCAGGTACTGGAAGGCTGCTCTGAGGTCTCCCTGGAGCCTTCTCTTCTCCAGGCTGCACAGCCCCAACTCTCTCAGCTTGTCCCCAGAGGGGAGGTTCTCCATCTCTCTGATCATCTTCATGACCTCCTCTGGACCCTCTCCAGCAGTTCCATGTCATTTTTCTGCTGAAGACATCAGAGCTGGAGGCAGTGCTGCAGGTGGGGTCTCAGCAGAGCAGGGCAGAGGCCAGAATCCCCTCCCTGTGCTGCTGCTCTCCCTGCTCTGGATGCAGCTCAGCACACAGCTGCCTGCTGGGCTGCCAGTGACCATTGCTGGCTCCTGGGGAGTTTGTCACCAGCTGACACCCCCAAGTTCTTCTCCAGGCTGCTCTCCAGCCACTCCTCACCCAGGCTGGATGTGTGCCTGGGATTGTGCATGACCAAATCCCACCCAAGAGCTTTGCCTTCCTGCTGCACAGACACCCTGATCCCAACATGAAACAACAAGTGGCTACACCACCAAGCCCAAGAACCATTTCTTTCTCCTCACACATTATTCCTGGCAGCCTCAGAAGAACGCGCAAGAACAGAGCCAGGACACTTAAACTCTCCTAGCAGGGCGATGGTGGGAAGCTTGCAGCAATACTGTCTGAAAGAAATCTTTAATCCCTGGGCAGGGCAGAAAGTGCTTCAGAGATGACAAGAGATTTCAAGAGCCAGAAAATTTATGATGACAAACAGCCCTTGGTTTATAAGCACTGGAATTCCATCAAGGTTTGGCTACAATGAAAGATAAAATTAATTGGGTAGCAGTGACTTTTGATGTGTGCATGTCCAGTTCCTCCAGGTCAGCTGAAAACAGAGAAACACCACACCGAACCTGGGGCTTGACAGCAACTGGTCAAGGGGGGATGATTAAGAATGACCACGAGTCCAAAAAAGAGAAAGGACCAAAGAAAAAATGAGACACATCAGGAGTGAGCACCAGGACAAATCCCCCCTTCTCACCCACAAGGCTGAGTAGTTAATATTGAATAGTTAATATTCATGGCAACTGCATTCATGTGGGGCACTTTGCAGTTGGACCCCTGGGGATTCAAGGCACAGAATCTGGGATAGCACCAGCTCTGGCCTCCTCTCAACAGCTACTGTGCAGGGAGAGTAAAACACTGAATTCTTCCAATGTGGTGGGGGTAGGAAAGGATCTCTGGGGAACATCCAGTCCAACCCCCCGCTAAAGCAGGGCACCCACAGCACAATGGCCAGGGGGGGTTGGAAGCTCTCCACAGAAGGAGATTCCACAACCTCTCTGGTCAGCCTGCTCCAGGCCTCCAGCACCCTCACAACAAACAACTTTCTCCTCCTCTTCACATGGAACCTCCTGGCTTCCAGTTTGTGCCCATTGCCCCTTGGCCTGTCACTGGGCACCACTGACAGGAGTCTGGCCCCAGCCTCTTGCCCCCCACAGGTCCTTTAGCTCTTGCTGAGCATTGATCACATCCCCTCTGGGGCTGCTCTTCTCCAGGCTCAACAGCCCCAGGGCTCTCAGCCTTTGCTCCTCACAGAGATGCTCCAAGCCCCTCCACATCTCTGTAGCCTCCACTGGACTCTCTCCAGTAGTTCTTTGAGTCTCTCGAACTGGGGAGGCCTGTGCTGGACCCAGGACTGCAGATGTGGCCTGACATAGGGGCAGGAGGAGCTCCCTGAACCTGCTGAACCACTCTTCTGAATGCCCCCCAGTAAGGATAAAGAAAATAAACCCAAGTCACAGGCGGACTAAAGTGGCATTACAACGAGGATAAAACCTTATCATAACCACGACGAAGGTGAATTACAAGCAGGCCGCAGCCGGAGCGCACAGGCCCCACTGCCCCTTCCCTACATCCCTGCCCCTGTGCCCCCCACGGGAGCCCGGGGACCCCACCGGGCCAGGCCCCAGCCCCGCTCCAAGTTCCCCGCCGGGCACCGGGCCGCAGCCTCCCACTCCCACCGGCGGCCCGACCCAGGGGAATTCCTCCTGAGGAAGCCGTCAGGGGCGTGGGGGAGCGCGGCCCGCCTCGGCGGGACCCCCTGGGCACCCTGGCCCTCGCCGTCACCTCGCAGCTGAACTCCATCTCGGCGTCCATGGTGACGATGCGCACAGTGAAGGTCTTGGGCTGCTTCCTCTTCAGGGAGCTGAAGCTCATGCGGGACGCGATGGCTCCGGCCATGGCGGGGCGGGCGCTGGGGGAAACGGCTCAGCGCGGCAGCAGCGCCACGGCAGCGGAGAGGGCCCGGGCCCCGCCGCTCCGGGCCGCACCGCGCTGGGTCCGCCCCCTCCGGCCTGCCATTGGTTCCGGGCAGACTTGCTCCCGCCCCAGCCAGGCGGATCGCGCGGTGCGACTACCAATAGCAAAAGAGCTGAGTAGAAGAAAGGGAGCGGGTGAGGTTCTGTTTGGGAAAACGGGATGCCGCTCAAAAGAAGGGGCGGGACGAAGATAAAACTCCACCCAGCGCTGGGAGAAGGAAGGCCATTGGCGCCACCTAGCGGCCAGCGGAGTGGATTTGCTGCTGGGAGAATCAAGCGCATGCGTGGGAGGAAACGGACACTAGGACCCAGCAGCGGTCGAATGTCCTAGGACCCCCCCTAACGGTGCCACGGGGTTCTGTGAACGGTGGGATCCGTGATCGTGGGATGTCCGTAACCGAGTGGTGCCCCTGACCGAAGATGTCCGTAATCGTGCTTGTCCGTGACCTGTGGGATGTCCTCGCCCAACCGGGGGCAGACACGGGCACCGACGGGCGGGGCCACGGGGCGGGACCAGCACAGGGATAACGGGACGAGACTGGGATCAGTACCGCGATAACGGGACCGGGACCAGCACTGGAATAACGGGACGGGACTGGGATCAGTACCGCTTTAACGGGACCGGGACCAGCACTGGGATAACGGGACGGGACTGGGACCAGCAGCTGGACAACAGGACTGGAAGCCAGCGGGCCAGGATCGGGACCGGGATAGAGGCACGGGACTGGGGCTGGGACTGGGTAATGGGATGGGAGTGGGAGCAGAACCAACGCTGCGCTAAGGGAACCAGGAGCAGGGAATGGAGACCAGCACTGGGATGATGAGATGGAGACTGGGCCCAGCACCAGGGTAAGAAAATGGGACTGGAAGCAGCTCAAGCGATAATGGGACGGGAGCTGGGACCAGCACTGGGATAACAGGATGAGAACTGGGAGTAGTATGGAGTAAGACAATGGGAACTGGGACCAGCTCGGGAGGGGGGGGTGGGAGGGAACCCAGGCTGCTCCCCACCCCTGCAGCGGGAAGAATGAAGCCTCTGTCCCCGCGGGGACAATGGGGACATTGATGCCCCCCGCGCTGCCCCCGCAAGGACCCCCCCACACACACACCATGGCAGACAGAGAAGAATCCCCCCGCCGGGCCCCCACCCACGCTGGCACCCAAGGCCCAGGCACCCAGGTGGGCACGGGGTAGGAGGGGGCATATGGAGTGGGATGGGGCCTTGGGAGAGAGCCGGGAGGAGGCGGTTGTGGTACATAGAAGGGGGGAGGCTGGGGCCCCAATGGAGCCTTGAGGTGCTGGAAGGAGAGGACATAGGGATCTAGTGGGGGGGGCATGGGGGCTGGAGGGGCTCTTATGGGGTGCTGTGTGGTGGTCATGAAGTACTGGGGGCGGGGATGGGGGCGGGACGGTCATGGGGAGATGGGGGAGCATGGAGGTGTCATAGTGCGCTATAGACGGGGTCATAGGGAGCTATAGAGGGGTCGTGGAATCTGGGGGGGTCATGGAGGTACTGAGAAGGGGGACTTGGGGGCTTGAGAGGTTAATGGGGAGCCATGGGGGGCCCGAGGGAGCCTTGATGTCCATGGGGACCTATGAGGCACAAGAGAGGGGAGTATGGGGTGTGCAGGTGAATTAGGGTAAGGGTCTGGTAGGGACTTTGGAAACCCGGGGTGTTGCGGGGTAGGGGGTCCTGAGGGGTCTCTCCTCGGTGCCCCCGCCCCTGGTGACCCCTCCCCATGCAGCCGTTCCGGGCCGTGCCGCGGGTTCACGCCTTTGGTAGGGGGGAGCAGGCCCTGCGCAGGGACCCCCGGGACCCCCCCGCATTGAGGGGCTGGCTGCTCAAGCAGGTATGGGGGGAGGGTGTCTGTGGAGGGTATGGGCTTTGGGGGTGTCTGGGGTAGGGGAAAGGCGGTTATGAGGTTTGAGGGATCAGAGGGGTGAGAGTTCTGGGGAGGGGAGTCCTGGGGGAGTTATGGGGTCTGGGGTCGGGGTGGGTGCTAGGGGGTTATGTAGTTTGGGGGAGGTGGGGGGTGCGGGGGGTGTTTATGGGATTTGGGCTGGCCTCGGGGGTGCTGGGAGGCAGATGGGTTTGGAGGGAGTCAGAGGTGGTGGGTGCTGGGTGGGGGTTATGGGGTTTGGGGGGTTGGAGTGTGAGGTTATGGAATGTGGGGAATTAGATAGAGGGTTTGGGGGATCTTGGCAGGGGGGGTTCCGGGTTTTACAGGGGTCTGAGGTGTTCTTATAGGCTGGGGGGTGAGGGGTGCTGTGGGGGTTATGGTGTTTGGCGGATCAGAAGGGTTGGCAGGGGTGTGGCAGCAGGGATCCCAGGGAGAGGATGGGCTGGGGGGGCGGGAGGGGCTTTAGTCCTGTCCCTCTCCCCCAGGACAGCTCAGGGCTGCGGCTCTGGAAGCGTCGCTGGTTTGTACTGGTCGATCTCTGCCTCTACTACTACCTGGGTGAGGCGGGGACAGGGAAGCCCGGGGAGGTGGGGTGCAGAACACCCTGGGGGCTTGGATCACCTGCGATCCCTGGAAGAGTCAGAGATCCCTGGGGTAATTGAGGGTCTAGGGGGGGGTTAGGGGTTCCCGTGGTCGGTTGGGGATCCCTGGGGCATTTGGAGTCCCTGGGGCTTTGGGAATACCCAGGAAGATCCAGGGGGATCGGGGGGCCCTAGGACATTGAGGGGTCCCTGATGAGGTTCAGGGGTTCCTGGGGAATTGGGGGTCTCTGAGACAGCTGGGGTCAGGGAACCCAGAGGGCTCCCTTGAGGGGGGATTCGAGGGTCAGTTGGACATGGGAGGTCCTAGAGGGGGAAGGGTTCCTTGGCGGATGTCTGAAGGTCCCTGAGAGGCTTGGGGACAGAAGGTGAGACTCAGAGCAGATCCCTGGCATTCCTCCCCGATGGCGCTGGGCGTGTCGGGGTGCCGATTGGGAGGTTCCTGAGGGTTGTCCCCTCCGACATTCCTCTGCCCCGCTCCTCTCTCTTCCCCCACCCCCAGACAACAGCGAGCAGCGGGTGCGGGGTGGCCTCCCCCTGCCCGGCTACGAGATCCACATCCTGCCCCGCACTCCCCGTGCCCTCCGGTTCCTCTTCACGGTGAGTCCCGGCACGGGCTCGGCAGGGTGGGACACAGGGTCCCGAGTTCCTGGGTCGTCCCCCATCATGGGTCGTGTCCCCTCCTTGTCTCCAGGCTGAGCACCCCGGGATGCGAACGTACTGCCTGGGGGCTGAGACCCCCAAGGAGCAGAGCGAGTGGGTCAGAGCCCTGAGGCGAGGGGCAGCGGCCCTGCCCCGGTGAGAGGGCATGGGTAGGGTCTGAGTCATTGGGGGGCTATGAGGGGCACTGGGGAACATGGGTGTCATGGCAGGAGTCTGTAGGGTAGGGCACGGTTGGGGGTTTTGGGGTTCAGAGAGGATTTAGAGAAGTCTAGGGGAGGTCACAGAGGGTTTGGTGGATCTGAGGAGCAGGAGGTGGTTGGAGGCTTTGGGGGTCACAGGGAGGGTTTGTTGGGGTGTAGGAGGGTCACAGAAGATTTAAAAGAGTCTGAGGGCAGGAGGTGGTTGAAGGTTGAGGTAGGGAGCAGTGTTACAGAGAAGGTTTGGGGGCTTTGAGGGGCCAGAAAAGATTTAGGAGTGTCTCAAGAGTGTTTGGGGGAAGTCGGGGCAGGAGGTGGTCAAGGGTTCAAGAGGGACCAGGAGGGGCAGGAGGGGGATGAGGGCTTTTGGGGCATCAGAGAAGATTTGGGAGAGCCTGGGGAGGGGTGCAGACAGAGTTTTGGGGGGCATCTAGGGAGCAATTAACCTTTAATCCCTATTTTCTCTCCCCCCTAGCTCCCCACTCTCCCTGCAGACACCTGAGGAACCCGGAACTACAGGTCCCCCCACACCCCCATTGCCCAATCCTCCGCTGGGAGAGGAGTTGGGGGCTCCACCCACTCCTCCTCCTCACTGCCTCCAAGTCCCTCCACTCCCGTCCAGCAAGGTGATTTCAGTGAGAGACACCGCGGGGTATGGGGCAGGAGGGGGCTCTGGGGTAGGCTGGGCGACCTGTAGAACAGGAGGGGCTATGGAGCAGGAGGAGTTTATGGGACGGGAAGAAGAGCTATGGTGCAGGCTGGGGCCATGGGGCAGGAGGAGACGCTAAGGCAGGCTGGGGTAGACTGCAGGGGAAGCCATAGGACAGGCCGGAGCAGAGGTTGGCCCGTGCCCTCACCGCGAGTTCCTCAACCCCAGGAGGTGGCCCCGGCCCAGACGGGGGCGGGCGGACCAGAGCAGAGCCGGGAAGACGGCACGGGGACCCCCAGTCCCCGCAGGTAGGTCCCTGCCCTGCTCCCCGCCCGCGGGAATACCCGCAGGCCCCGCCCTGTTTTGACCCCGTCCCCTCGTAGGGAGGAGTTACGTGAAGTCCCGCCTCTCCGGAGCAGTCACCACCCAGCGGCGGGCCGGCAGCGGGCCGGATGCGGCGGAGGAAGACTCTACAGCCGATCAAACACTGCGCTCTCCAGCTGGATCTTCTGTTTGGCTGCCGGCACCCGAGGACTCAGATGTGGACGCGCCCTCGCGGGGCACCTCGTCCACACTGTCAACCAATGAGACTTCGCCGTTGCGGCGGGCGGGGGGGGGTGGGCGTCTCTGGGAGCGAGAAGGTGCGGCCGGGCGGGGGGCGCGGCGGCCAATCAGAATCACCCTCCTCCAAACCAGCTTTTGACAGGCAGGGGGCGCCACGCTCCCGGGGGCGGGGCCGGATAGGGGGCGGAGATTCCATTAGCCGCGCCCCCTCTCGCCAAGCCCCGCCCCGCTGCGGGGAAAGATGGCGGCGGCGCGAGCCAGCGTGGTGCTGCGGCGGGGAGCGCGGTGAGCGGAGTGGGGGGTGGCCGGGCCGGGGGAGGGAATCACCCCAGTGCCTCCCCGTGTCCCTCAGCATCTCCCTACTATCTCCCAGTATCACGCCAGTGCCTCCCAGTATCACCCCACATCCGCCTACTGCCCCCTAGCATTCCCCAGTGCATCCCAATATCACCTCTGTAACACCCCAGTGCCTCCCAGTATCCCCCAGCATCCCTATACTACTTCCCAGTATCACTCCAGTGCCTCCCAGTATCACCCCACATGCCCCAAGTGCTCCCTAGTATTCCCCAGTGCCAGCCCCACAGCTCTCCAGTATCCATGCAGTATCACCCCAGTCTGCCATTATCAACTCAGTGCCTCCCAGTATTCCCTAGTATCATCCCAGCATCCTCCACTGCCTCTCAGAATCTCCTACCGTCACCCAGTACCCCATCAGTGCCTCCCAGTATCCCCATAGTGCTTCGCAGTATCCCACTACTGCTTCCCAGCATCACCCAGTGTATCCCAATAGCCCCTTGCACCGCCCCCTGTAATCCTGAGTACCTCCTAGTATCCCCCCAGAACCTCCCAGTACCTTCCCAGTGCCTTCCAGTATCCCCCTCCGCCCCGCGGCGCGGTGGGTGTGCCAGTGGGCATGCCTCGGCGGCAGCCGGCGACGGGAAGACCCCCTCTCGGCCCGGCTCTTCTCAGCTGAGTGCCCCCCGGCCCGGCCTTCGGCCCCGATTCCTTTCCCCGAAGCCCTGATTTCCACCTCCACCCCCTCTTCGGTTCCCCTCGGGATCAGGTCTTGGCACGCTGCCCCGGGTCTGTTAATGCTTCACCAGGTGGGCAAAGGTCCGGCCGTGCTGTCCCGCCGCGGAGGGGGCCCTGGGGCTGGTGGGGGAGGGGCCCTTGGAGGACTCGGGGGCTGGTTAGGGGCTGCCCGCCTCAGCCCATACCCAGCCTGGAGCCCTGGCTTAGTGTGGGCTCAAACCCACCATGGTCTGAGGGGGTCCAGCTCTGGAGTCCTCAGCCCAGACAGGGACCTGTTGGAGCAGGGCCAGAGGAGGCCACAGCAATGCTGGGAGGGCTGGAAGCCCTCTGCTGTGAGGCCAGGCTGAGAGAGTTGGGCTTGGGCAGCCTGCAAAAGAGAAGGGTCCAGGGAGAACTTCTGATGGTCTTTCAGTGCTGTAAGGGCTGCTCAGAAAGCTAGGGACAGACTTTTGAGCAGGACCTGTTGTGATAGAACAAGAAGTAATGGTTTGAAACTAAAAGAGGGAGATTGAGAGTGGAGAGAAGAGAGAAATGTTTGACATTGAAGGTGATGAGAGCCCATCCCAGGTTGCCCAGAGAGGTGGGACATGCCTCTTCCCTGGAGGCATTCCAGGTCAGGTTGTTTGGGATCTGAGCAACCTGCTCGAGTTGCAGATGACTGCAGGGGGTTGGACTGGATGACCTTCCAACACAAACCAGCCTATGGTCCTATGGAGTCTGGTCTGGTGTCAGAAGCCAAATCAAACCTGGCAGCAAAAATCCATGGGGCTGGTCACAATTTATTCATACCCTAGAAGGAGGCAGAGTTATCAGGGCAAACATCAGTGGCTGTGCAACCCAGAGTCTCTCCTTCTGCCTTGGCACAGACGTTTTTTTCAGTTGATGGACAGTAGACCATCTGCCATCACACAGCTCAGGCTTTGAGAGGTTCAGAACACACACTTCAGAAGTCATCATCAGCCTGCTAAAGATCCCTGAGGGGGGAAGGTGAGCCCCTGGTCAAAGCCAAGTGTAAGGAGGCAGCGAGGGATCACAGGAATGTGCTCCATGTCCAGGAAACTCCTGAAAAAGATTTGTCATCATTTCACCACACCTCAAATCTTGAGTTCAGTTTTGTGCCCTTCACTCCAAGGATGCTGAGGTGGTGCAGTGGGTTCAGAGAAGGGCAGCAAAGCTGGGACAGGTGAGAACAGGTGAGGAGCAGCTGAGGGAACTGGAGTTGTTTAGTCTGGAGAAGAGAAGAGAACCTTCTGACTCTCTGCAACTGCCTGAAAGGAGCCTGGAGCCAGGTGGGGGTTAGTCTCTTCTCCCAAGGAACAAGCAATAGGAGAAGAGGAAACAGCCTCAATTTGCCTCAGGAGAGGTTTAGGTTGGACATGAGGAACAACTTCTTCCCAAGAAAGGTTGTCAAGGTCTTGCCCAGGCTTCCTAGAGCAGTGCTGGAATCCCCATCCCTGGAGGGGTTTCAAAGCCATGGAGATGTGGTGCTGAGGGCTGTGGCTTAGTGGTGCCCTGGCAATGCTGGGCTAGCAGCTGGACTCCATGAGCTGGAAGATCTTCCAACACAAACCACGAGAAACGGACAATGCTCCTCAGCAGCTGGACAGCGCAGGCAGCTCCTGTAGAGCCAGGACCAGCAGAGTGGCCTTCAGTTCCCCTGCTGCCCTCCAGCTGGTGCTTCCCCAGTGTCCCTGCAGCTGAGGGGGTACTGTAGCAGGGGGGTCCCCCCGCCCTGACCTGCTGTCTTGCAGGGGGTACTCGCGGGACGCCGAGGGCAGCTGGTTCCGCTCCCTCTTTGTGCACAAGGTGGACCCCCGCAAGGACGCCCACTCCAACCTCCTCTCCAAGAAGGAGACCAGCAGCCTCTACAAGATCCAGTGTGAGTAGCCCCATGGGGAGAGGTGGCATGGATGGGGTGCACCCTGCTATGCTGGCTGCTTCTTACCCCCGGGGGACCCCCCCACCAGCACCTTGGTTCCCACCCTGGCAGCCTTTTTCTCCTCCCTGCAGTTCACAACGTGAAGCCAGAGTGCCTGGATGCCTACAACAAGCTGACGTGAGCCCCACTGCTTGTTGGGAGGGTTTCTGGGGTCCCAGTGGGGTGTTGCCCTGGAGCAAAGGGGTTGGGAAGGCTCATGCAGAGCTCCTTGAGATCCTGGAGGGATCTATACTCTGCCCCTTGCCTCAGTTTCCCTCCCTGTGAAGTGGCTGCACCCCCAGGGCTGCTCCAGGTTCCATTAGGACAGACCCTTTGTGCCCAGATCCCTTGTGCTGGGCTGGGAGGGCAAAAGGGGGTGCTGGAAGCATTTCGAGGCATCTGCAAGCCCCCAGGACCACCCCAATGTGTCCCTGCAGAGAGGAGGTGCTGCCCAAACTCCACGTGGATGCCGACTATCCCTGTGATCTGGTGGGGAACTGGAATACGTGGTATGGAGAGCAGGACCAAGCAGGTGAGGGGCTGAAAGCGAAGGCAAAGAGCTCAGCTCACCCTGGGGGCTGCCTATTGTGTGGCAGGAGAGCGGTATGAGCTACTGGGGTAGGGAGGGGGTTGGGGTGTTCCCCCACCCCTCCCCAGCCTCCTGCTCTCCTTCCAGTGCACCTCTGGCGCTTCTCAGGCGGGTACCCAGCGCTCATGGACTGCATGAACAAGCTCAAGCAGAACAAGGTACTGCTGGGATCAGGGCACACAGCCTGAGCTCTGCTCCTGACCACCCTCCTGGCCCATAGCATGCTCAACCTCAGCCCAAAACCCCTGTCTGGGGCTGTCCTCAGGAGTACCTGGACTTCCGTAAGGAGAGGAGCAGGATGCTGCTGTCCCGCAGGAACCAGCTACTCCTGGAATTCAGCTTCTGGAATGAGCCCCTGCCCCGCCAGGGACCCAACATCTACGAGCTGAGGACCTACAAGCTGAAGGTGAGGGGTGTCCAGAGTGGGGGTTCCTGCCTGGGGCTTGGGGAGAGCAGGTACTGGGGTGATTGGGGGGCAGGTCTGTGCGTTGGGAAGGGACTATGGGGCAGGCTGGGGGGCACTGTAGGGCAGGACAGACTATAAGGTGTGCAGCTTGGACAGGTCTCTGAGCAACCTGATCTAGTTGAAGATGTCCCTGCTCCCTGTAGGGAGGTTGGAACTGGATAATCTTTAAGGTCCCTTCCAACCCAAACCATTCCATGACTCCAGGAGAGTCTATGGGGCAAGCTGGGGGCGGGAGGGGGTGGCTGGGGGTTATGGGGTGGGAAGAGTTTATGGGGCAGAGAGTGTGGAGTCTGTGGGGTGGGGAGGAGGTAGGGGGCAAGAGGGGCTATGCAGCAGGCTTGTGGGGCTATGGGGCAGGAAGGGCTGTCGGGGGGGGGGGTCATGGAGCAGGCTGGGGAGCAGGCAGAATTATGGGCCAGATTCAGGGGGCTATGGGACAGGCTGAGGAGCTGTGGGGTGGGAGGAAGCTATAGGGCAGGCTGGGGGGGGGGCTATGGGGCAGAAGTGGGTTCTGTGGAGACAGAGTGGCTATGGTGGGGGGGCAGCACTTTTCACTGGTTTTCCCTCCTCCATTCCCAGCCAGGGACCATGATTGAATGGGGCAACAACTGGTAAGTGGCTGTTACCCAGCACTGAGGGACCAAGGTGGGAGAAGGTCCCTCTGGAGCAGGGGGAGGCCCTTGGACACCTACCTCCTGTCCCCCTCTGCTTCTCCTGCTGCCTGCAGGGCTCGGGCCATTAAGTACCGGCAGGAGAACCAGGAGGCAGTGGGAGGCTTCTTCTCCCAGATCGGGGAGCTGTACGTCGTGCACCACCTCTGGGGTGAGCCCCCCGCCACCCACCTCACCCCAGGACACCCCCACCGTGGGGGCTGGGGGTGTGGTGGGTCTTGGGTACCAGCCCTGTCCCCTCCCTGCAGCCTACAAGGACCTGCAGTCCCGGGAGGAGACCAGGAATGCGGCCTGGAGGAAGAGGGGCTGGGATGAGAATGTCTACTACACTGGTGAGCAAGACCCCTGCCCCTGCTGGGGACCCCCTGCCCATGCTGGGGATGCCCTGCCTGCAGTGGGGTCTTCTGCCTACCCCAGAGACTCCTGTGCATGCTGGGGACCCCTTGCCTGCACTGAGGACCCCTGTCCATGCTGGGGACCCTCTGGCTGCACTTGAAACCCTGTGCCCCCACTGGGGACCTCTGCCCATGCTGGGCACCTCTGCCTACACCAGGGACCCTTGCTCATGCTGGGGACCCCCTGCCTGCACTGGGGACCCCTAGACTGCACCAGAACCCTTGCCTTCCCTGGGGACCCTCTATCCACACTGGGGACCTCCTGCCCATGCTGGGGACCTCCTGCCTGCAGCAGGGATCCCTGCTGATGTTGGGGACCTTCTGCCTGCAGCAGGGATCCCTGCTGATGCTGGGGAGCCCTCACCTGCACCAGAGACCCCCTGCTGACACCCAAGGACCCCCTGCTTGCACCAGAGACCCTCTGCCCTCCCTGCGGACCCCTCCACCCCCTCACCTGTCTTTCATTCCCTTTTCCAGTCCCGCTGATCCGGACCATGGAGTCACGGATCATGATTCCCCTGAAGATCTCACCCCTGCAGTGAGCAGGGGTCTGCACCAGGGTGTCTGCCTGCACTTGGGGACGATGGGACTCGCTCCCTGCCTGCACCCCAGCTCCCTGCTGGAGAGGGGCAATGAGCCCCTCAGCACCAAGGTCTCCCCATTTTGGGGTGCCCTGTGGAGGATGAGAGCAGGAGGGGTCTGAAGGGTGGGAGCCCCCCAACCTGCAGTGGGTCCCCAAGTGTGGCAGGGGATGGCACTGCCTGGGGTGGGGCTGTAAAGGTTTGGTGGGGGTCTTAATTATTCCTGATGGGTCCAGTGGGTGCCTTTCCTACCAGGAGCCTGCCCGTCTGTGGGACATTGCCAATTAAATATTTAATATGCCAATGCCTGGCCCTCTCTGGGGTACTTGGCCCCTGTGCTACAGGGAGCAGATGCCCCCCAAGCTCGTCTTACCCAGGGAGACATTCTGCCTCATACCATGCACCCAAGAAGGGGACATCCTGCACCAAAAGACCTTCAGCCCTGATTGTCCTGATACGCTGACTTCCCCTCACCGAGCCCCTGAATGTTCCCAGTGCCACCCCATACCATGCCCCCTGCTCCAAACCAATGGACAATTTCACTACCTCTGAGGACCACACACCCCTTAAGGCCATTGGGACTCCATACTGTATCCCCCACCCCAAACACATGGGCACCTCTAGTGCCCTGCAGACCACATAACGTGACCCTACAAGCCCCTGAGTGTCCCCAGTGCCATTGGGGACCCCATACCATGGCCCCTCCAAGCCTCAGTGTACCCCCAGTACCACTGGAGACCCCATACCATGTCTCCCCAAGCTCGTGGACACCCGCAGTGTTACACCCGCGGTGTTCCTGGGGGTAGTATTATGCCTCCCTACTGCAAACCGATGGACACCCCCAGAACCCGGAGCTCCCTCCGGCCAAGCCCTCCCTGCCCCAGGATGCCACGCGTGTCCCAGGGGTACCCCCGGCCTCAGCAGGGCGGGCGATGCCCGCGGTCCTCCGGTCGCAGCGTCCGCTAGGGGGCGCGGTGCTGTGGCTCGGCCGCCGCCCTGCGCTCCGCGGACGTCATTTCCGGCGGCGCGGAGGCGAACGGCGCCGTGAGTGGTGCTGGTGGTGCTGTGCTCGGGAGCGGAGAGGATCTCAGGACTGAGCTGAGGTGGGGTACAGCCCTAGGCTCCCTGTGTTGGGTGTCGGGGGGAGGGCTCTCGAGGAGCGGAAGGCCCCGAGCTTTGTGTTCCGGGAGTCTGGAGGGGTGCAGGCTCCTGGGCCCTGTGTGCTGGGGGGCTCTGGAGGAGCAGAGGCTGCTGGGTCCTGTGTGTTGGGGGGGCTCTGGAGGAGCAGAGGCTGTTGGGCCCTGTGTGCTGGGGTGGCTCTGGAGGAGCAGAGGCTGTTGGGCCCTGTGTGCTGGGGTGGCTCTGGAGGAGCAGAGGCTGTTGGGCCCTGTGTGCTGGGGCGGCTCTGGAGGAGCAGAGGCTGCTGGGCCCTGTGTGCTGGGGTGGCTCTGGAGGAGCAGAGGCTGTTGGGCCCTGTGTGCTGGGGCGGCTCTGGAGGAGCAGAGGCTGCTGGGCCCTGTGTGCTGGGGGGCTGTAGAGGAGCAGAGGCTGCTGGGCCGGGTGCTGGGGGGCTCTGGAGGAGCAGAGGCTGCTGGGCCCTGTGTGCTGGGGAGCTCTGGAGGACCAGAGGTTTCTGGGCACAGTGTGCTGGGGGGCTCTGAAGGAGCAGAGGCCCCTGGGCACGGTGTGCTCAGAAACTGGGGGGGGGCGCTCTTGAAGGAATGCAGGACCTCGGGGTCAGTGTGCTATGGGTCTGGAGGAGTGAAGACTCCTGGGCTTGTTTTGCTGGGGAGGTCTGAAGGAACAGAGGCCCCCTTGGCTTGGGGGTCTGGAGGGGCCTGAGGAGTGGAAGTCCCTGGGGGCCCTGTGTGCTGGGAGTCTTGGAGGAAGCTCTGGAGGAGCAGAAGCCCCTGAGCCTTGAGAGTGGGAGCTGGAATGGGAGAAGCCGATGGGGTGAAGGCCTGGAACTGGGTGAGCAGGGAGGAGGCAGGAGGGGCTCATTGGGCTGGGAGACTGCGGGGTCGAAGCAGGCTGGCAGAAAAGAGCCTGGGATAGTCCCAGTCCCCCCACAGCCAGCTTTGCCTCTTGTCCCTCAGTCCTCAGCTGGCAGCACCATGTCGTCGGACTCCAGCAAGAAGAGGAAGCCCAAGGTGATCCGGACGGATGGGGGCCCGCAGGAGGGCAAGCGGGGCAAGGCCGATGCTGAACAGGTAAGGCTCCTACGTGCCCCCAGGCACAGGCAAAGCCTACCTGTGCTCAAAGGACTAAGAATTCACACCCCATCTTTGCTGGCCTTATCCTCCCCTTTGGGAATAACAGAATCACAGAGTAGTAGGGGTTGGAAGGGGTGTCTGAAGGCCATGGAGTCCAACCCCCTTGTCAGAGCAGGATCACCTAAGGCAGATCACACAGGAACACGTCCAGGTGGGCTTTGAAAGTCTGCAGAGGTGGAGACTCCACTGTGTCTATGGGCAGTCTGTTCCAGTGCTCTGCTGTGCCCAAAGTAGAGAAGCTCCTTCTCATGTTTAGATGGAACTTCTCATGTTCAACTTTATGATCATCATCTCTTGTCCTGTCACTGGGGACCACAGAGAAGAGTCTGGCGCCATCTTCCTGACACCCACCTTTTAGATACTTGTAAAGCATTGGGAAGATCCCCCCCTCAGCTTCCTCCAAGCTGACCAGCCCCAGGTCTATCAATCTTTCATCATATGAGAGATGTTCCAGTCCCTTCAGCATCTTAGTGGCCATCTGCTGGATTCTCTCCAGGAGTTCTTTGTCTTTCTTGAGTTGTGAAACTGTTCTCTGAGAGCTGAGCCAACTCCCAGTGCCTCTGAAACTTCCACTGTGAATTTCTGAACTTGCTCCTGTCTTCTTTGGAAATGCTCAAGGAGTCAAATGCTTCTCTGGAGACATGAGGAGGGTAAACAGAAGGCCAAAATGGTCCTTCAGGTTGCCTTGAAAAACTTATATGAGCAGCAGATTAAGCTGGGTTCAGCCAAAGCAGAGGCTGAGGCTGAAGCAATCACCTTCCTGGTTTATCCTCTGTAATACCTTGGATAAAGCTGGTGCAGGACAAACCCCAGAATCAATTTGCAATAGTTGTGTAAGAAGCAGCCTGTGACTTGGCACTGATGAGGCCTCACCTCAAATGCTGGGATCAGTTTTGGGCCCCTCACTCCAAGAAGGACATTGAGGTGCTGGAGCAGGTCCAGAGAAGGGCAACAAAGCTGGGGAAGGGTCTGGAGAATAGGGCTGCTGAGAAGCTGCTTGGGACCTGGGGGTGTTCAGCCTGGAGGCAAGGAGGCTGAGAGGAGACCTCATTGCTCTCTAGGACTCCCTGAAAGGAGGCTGGAGCCAGATAGGGGTTGGAACAAGTGACAGGACAGGAGGAAACGGCCTCAAGTTGCTCTAGAGAGGTTTGGGTTGGACATGAGGAACAATTTCTTCCTCCTGAGGGTTGTCAAAGCCTGGCCCAGGCTGCCTAGGGCAGTGGTGGAGTCCCCATCCCTGGAGGGATTGAAAGGCTGTGTAGATGTGGTGCTGAGGGCCATGGCTTGGTGGTGCCCTGGCAGTGCTGGGTTAACTCTTAACGATCTTGTAGGTCTCTTCCAACCAAAAAGTTTCTGTGTTTCTGAGACCTTCCCAGGTGTTTCAATGGTGTTGGGGTATGTGCCCCAGGTTGTTAACCAAGTGTGCCCCAGGTTGTTAACCAAGTCCTCTGCTGTGTGCAAAGTTTCCTTGGGTGTGGGATTAACAGAAGCAACAGTTTGGAAGGACTGAGCTGCAGAAGGTGCTTTCTGCCCTTGCAGGACATTAGGTACTACAGTGAAGAGTGTGAGGTGGATCTCCGTGACCCCATCAAAGACTACGAGCTCTACAGGGAGACTTGCCAGGAGCTGCAGAGACTGATGGCAGAAATCCAGGAGCTGAAGAGCAGAGGCATCAAGGACAACGTAAGGAGAAGCCTTCAGTCCTTGATTTAATGTGTTCTGTACTTTGATGAATCTGAGAGGAATGGGAGTAGAAGCTGCCCTGTCTTCTGGGGAGAGTCAGAAAATGGAACAGGCTCCCTTAAATCAAGTGAAGTAGGATTGAGCTGAGAGGTTGGGCTTGGCTGAGCAGATGTTGCACAGAACAAGGTGTTCTAAAGCAGGCCTGGGGTCCTGATAGGTTATGCTGATGGGCTCCTAGGGGAGAAGTTGAGCCCCTCTAAGGCAGGGTGGGTGCTTCTGGCTCAAACACCTCTGTTCCTACCACCAAGAAACATTACTAGAGTGAGCCTGAACCGCCCAAGGTATTGCCAGCAGGTGACCTTGGAATTCTCTGGATCTTAGGAACAAGTTCTTTACCATGACGGTAGTGGAACACTGGAACAGGTTGCCCAGAGAGGTGGTTGGGGTCCCATCCCTGAAGATAATCACGGTGAAGCTCAAGAGGGCTCTGGGCAACCTGATGTAGTTGAGGATGCCCCTGCTGACTGCAGAGGGGCTTGGTCTGGATGACCTCTGGAGGTCCTATCCAGCCCAGAGCATTCTCTGACTCTATGATCTGGGTGTCTGGCCACAGAAAGCCATCTCAGAAGCCCTGGAGACATTCATGGTGACTTCTTAGTGAGGCACAGAGCCCTGTTTGTGACAGGAGTGGCAGGAGTCCCTGCAGCAAAGGGGCTTTGTCGTGCTGGTGCCTCTCCTGCTGCCAACAGCCCTCTGCTGCCACTCAGGCTGCTGAGATAGACGAGCGGCGGATCCAGAGCTGCGTCCACTTCATGACCCTGAAGAAGCTGAACCGCCTGGCTCACATTCGCCTGAAGAAGGGGAGAGACCAAACCCACGAGGTACAGCAGGGCTGGGGTGGCCACTGTTGGGCCAGGGGTGGTGCTGTGGCTGCCTGGACTCTGTGTGTGGATGTGTGTGAGGGGAATGAAACACCAGCTGGGGCCTGGGGTTTGAACTGGAGCTTTGTCGGAAGGCTGCTGTGGTGACATGGAAGCTGTGATGATAAGGAGTGGTGTTAGCTTCTGTCCTGGGGAGTGGGAAAGCTCTGTCTCCAGAGTCTGCAGTGCTGCAAGCCTGAGAAATGTGTGCACAGTTGGCCTTGAAGCTCCTTGCCCAGACATCTTAGAGAGCTTCTCACAGTTATTGAACACTCACTGTACCACTGAAGAGAATGTAGTGTGGGGACAGGAGGGGACTTGGCCTGTGTGTCCCAGCAGCTCTGCCTTGTTCCATGCGTTGTCCCTGAAATGAGCTGGAAGAGAGCAAAATCAGTTTAATTCTGTAATGGTTTGGTTTTCTAACCCTTGAAAACATATTTTTACCCCAGAAAACATTGTTACCCACCCTAAACCTCATCATCTCTAGCTGGTCTCTTGGGGAGTGTGTGTTGGTGACTCTTGAGAATTGTATGTTGCTGGGAGGAAAGTGTCAGAGCTTCATCCTCTGCCATTTTGGTGTTTCAGGCAAAGCAGAAGGTTGATGCCTATCACCTACAGCTCCAAAACTTGCTCTATGAGGTGATGCACCTGCAGAAAGAGATCACCAAGTGCCTGGAGTTCAAGTGAGTCTGGCCAAGGAGGAGATGGAACAACAGCATGGGTTGGAGGCCTTCAGCATTTGGCATCTCCTGCCACGTTACCTGAGCCTGCTGTGGGAGGAGAATGGGTGCTCCAGATGCCACCATGCAGGAGGATGGGGTCTTCCTCAGATCTTATGTTGGGACATGGGGAAAGAGACTGGTGTAGGGGAGAAGATATCTCCTGGGATAGAGGGACAGTGGAGGAGAAAACAGGCACATGTCAGAGTTGTGGCCATGCTGGTCCCTTCAGGGACTCTCTGTCCTCTGCTCTCTCCATTGCGCCTGTTGTAGGACACCACTCTGAGCTGCTGCCAGGAGGTCTGTGCTCTGACTGGTGCTTGGGGTCAGTGGTGTGGGGAAGGTGTCTCCCTGTTTAGAGTGGGACAGGTGGCTCTACTGCCCCCAAAGGGGCAAAAGAACAACACTCACACGAATGGATTGGGTAGTCCTGGAAAGCTTAAATGGGAAAGCAATTCATAGGTGCTACAAAAACTACAAAGCATTGGTGGTGAGCTTAGCAAGCCAGAGAAAATCCCCAGGCTAAACCCAACACACAAGTTCCTTTAGATCAGGCCAAAAGGCCAAAAGCCCAATGCTTCCCTTCTCCCCACCCGGGGTTCACCCAGAACCCCCAGGGCTCTTTCTTCCCCCCCATTGCTAGACTGGTTTCAGGCTGGCCAAGCCTGAGCTGCCCCCCACCCTTTTTTTTTTACCCTGGCATTTGGCCTGAACAGGCCAAGATTGGGCAGGGATAAAAAAAAAAAAAAGTTCCTCAGGCCAAAGAAGCTCTGATACTCCCCCATCATTACCAGATAAGAGAGCGTCTCTCTCCCATGGGAGCAGAGAGGGAAGAAAGAGACAGACAGTAGCTTTGCTGCCAGATTGATGAGGGTGCAGGATTTGTGGATACAAATACACTGCTGGCTGTGCTCACCCACTGGGCTGGACACTGAACCCTGGGAGGTCTCAACTCTGTGCCTTCTTTTTTGGAGGCACCCAGCCTAAACAGCTCCACCATGGAAGGAGGGGACCCTCCTCAGCCCTTTCTTCCCTCTGCTGTGGCTCAGCTTGCTCTTTGCTGTGGTGCTTCCTGTAGCAGAGTGAAGCTGGGGCATGAGGCCTCGACGTTGGCTGCTCTCCTGTGAGACACGGTTGAGTTGGGCCTGCTGCAGCACTTCCCACCCTTCCCTGCCCTGATCCCTCTGTCCTTGCAGGTCCAAACATGAGGAGATTGAGTTGGTGAGCCTGGAGGAGTTTTACAAGGAGGCCCCCCCCGAGATCAGCCGCCCTGCCATCACCCTGGCTGAACCCCACCAGCAGACCCTGGCCCGCCTGGACTGGGAGCTGGAGCAGCGCAAGAGGTGGGCCAGGGAGCTCTTGCTTGGGTGTCACCCCATCAGGGCTGTCAGCAGAGATGAGGGGTGGTGCAAACATGGGTGGAAAAGGTTTTAACTCCCTCTTGAAATAATCACTGTAGAAGTGGCATTTGTTGTGTAACTGAGCCCTCTGTGTGGAGCTGGGCTTGGTGGGATCCTTGGTTTGTAGATCAGGGAGTTTTCTTCCACATCCCTGATGGAACAAGGTCCTGGAGATCTCCAGACCACTACTAGAGATGCCCCAGACCAGCCTGAGGACTGCACCTGGTACTCTGGGTGGTGACAGCAAAGGTGTCTCAGCTTTTCTGATGGACCCACATGGGGTGTCTCAGCAAGGCAGTGAGCAGCAGCACTGGCTCTTGGCTATCAAGGGAGGAAAAGGGCTACAAAGATGTTGGGGGGGGACTAAAACATCTCTTTGATGAGGAAAAAAACTGAGAGAATTTGGACTTTTTAGTCTAGGAAAGAGCATGCTGAGTGGGATCTCATGAATGCTGATACGGGTGTCAGGAGGATGGGACCAGGTTTTTTACAGTGGTGACCAGTGACACAAACTTGACCATCAGAAGTTTCATCTGAACATGAGGAGGAACTTCTTTAGTTTAAGGCTGATGGAGCCCTGGAACAGGCTGCCCATAGAGGTGGTGATGTCTCCATCTCTGGAGACATTCAAAACCTGCCTGGATGTATTTGTGTGTGACCTTCTCTTTGTGACTCTGCCTTGGCAGGGAGCTTGGACTCAATCTCCAGAGGTCCCTTCTTCACCCTTCCATTCTGTGAACATGAATTTTATAGCTTGATGTTTGCTCAGTGACTCCCCTTGCAGCAGGGAGTGGGATCACCACCTGCTGTAGAGGTGATACCAAAGATTGGGTGGTTAGATGATGGCACCCAGAACCCAGCTGTGCCACTCTTCTGTCTGTTGATCCCTCTTTTGTCTGCTGTGCTGAGGTGTGAGGAGCAGAAGGAAGCTGACCTGGTGGTGCTGCTGCAGCTCCTGCCTGTGGTCCTAAGGCTTGCCATGGTTGAGAGCTGGCTGAGCTGAGCCAGGCAGTGCTGTCCTGGGTCTGGCAGCCAACTCCTCAGTGCAAGCTCCAACCCCTGAGGTTCCTCAGTGGGTGCAGGCAGGTCAGGTGGCTCAGCTGCTCTGTGGACTCTTGCCCCACGTGATAACAAAGGTGACACAACCTTCCTGTGTTCTGATAAGGACCAGCAGCTCTTTCCCCAGGCTGCAGCCCAGCCCAGCCTTCTGGAAAGATTAGAATGAACTTGCTGCACAAGCAGCTCAGCAGAGCAGGCCATCAAGAGGTGCTGGGTGTCTCTAACATCTCCTGTTTCGTCTCTCATAAGCATTTCATGTCAAACCCAGCTCTTACCTGTCTGAGGCCACTGGTTTGTGCTGCAGCTGAGGCTATGATTGCAGCACATGCAGAGAAGTCTTCAACCTGGAGCTCTCCTGAGGATTCTCTTTGAAAGTCATCATAGAACCACAGACTGGGTTGGGTTGGAAGGGACCTCCATAGGTCATCCAGTCCAACCCCCTTCAGTCAGCAGGGACATCTGCAACTAGAGCAGGTTGCTCACAGCCCCAAACAACCTCACCTGGAATGCTTTCAGGCATGGAGCATCTCCCACCTCTCTGGGCAACGTGGGACAGGCTCTCACCACCCTCAGCGTCAAACATTTCTTCCTTCTCTCCACTCTCAATCTCCCTCTTTTGGTTTCAAACCATCACTCCTTGTCCTGGCACAACAAGCCCTGCTCACAAGTCTCTCCCCAGCTTTCTGATCATCCCTTTCAGCACTGAAAAGCCACCAGAAGGTCTCCCTGGAGCCTTTTCTTCTCCAGGCTGAACAAGCTCAACTCTCTCAGCCTGGCCTCATAGCAGAGGGCTTCCAGCCTTCCCAGCATTGCTGTGGCCTCCTCTGGCTTCTCTCCAACAAGTCCCTGTCTGTGCTGAGGACTCCAGAGCAGTCCCAGCACTGCAGGTGAGGTCTCAGCAGAGGAGAGCAGAGGGGCAGGATCCCTTCCTGGATTAATTGCAAACTGCTTAGAGGGCACAGATGTGCTGAACCAGGGCTGTCCTGTGGCTGCACATTGAGTTGCTGAGAAGCCCTGCAATTCCCATTCCTTTCCCCATGGTTTCTAGGAAACACCACCCTTCACTTCTCACCATTGTTGTGGGAAGTAGCCTCTTCAGCTGCCTTAAGAGCAGGTGCCAGTAGTGGTTTGGGCACTTCTAGTCCTGGTGTGGTTGATGGTGTCCATCTGGCATCTGTCATGGTGATTTGAGCTGTGCAATCAACCACATGAAGTGCTGAGCACTTGGCTTCCTTTGAAAGGTGCCTCTTGAATGGTGTTGCTGGGATCTGAACTCCCTGAAAGGAGGCTAGAGCTGGGTGGGGGTTGGTCTCCTCTGCCAAGGAACAAGTGACAGGACAAGAGGAAATGGCCTCAAGTTGCACCAGGAGAGGTTTAGGTTGGACATGAGAAACAATTTCTTCGCCAGAAGGGTAGTCAAAGCCTGGCACAGGCTCTCAGGGCAGTGCTGGAGTCCCCATCCCTGGAGGGGTTTCAAAGGCCTGTAGATGTGGTGCTGAGGGACAGGCCCATTAGGACCTGATGGTCTTAAAAGTCATTTCCAGTCTCAATGATTCTGTGCTGTCTGCTGCCCTCACTAGCTCCAGATGCTCAGCAGAGGTGTCTGATAGGTGAGCCTTTCAGTGGCTTCCCCTCAGAGGGAGTTCCTCTGCACTTTGCCTACTCTATGGTGGGGAGCAAGGTCCTGAGTAGAGCCTGCCTTATCTTGGAGAGCAGGCTCCACACCCAGCTTTTCCTGGGCTTGCTGTTCAAGAGCTTGCCAGTCAGGAGACTGAACATGTGCCCCTTATAAAGGTGATGTACCCAGGGCTTGGAGGGTTGTGGGGAGCTTGCTGCCCAGTTGCAGAGCAGCTCTTGCTGCAGTATTAAACCTCCACCCTCGTGAGATTCACTGAGGAGCTGACATGATGTGGAGTGGCTCTGGTGAGACAAAGTGTAAAAGCCTCTTCAGGAGCTTGGTGAGGTCAGTAGAGCTCTGTTGTTGCTGCTGCTGGCAGCAGAGCCTGGTATGGAAGCACACCTGCTGAGGGCAGCTCTGGTTGATGTCCCTTCCTGGAGCAGAACATGAGGCTGAGCTTCCACTCTCTCTCCTGTTGGCTTTCCAGCTCTAATCAATTTCTTTTTGCCTCCACTTGACCTTGGTATGAAGAGCTCTTTTCTGTCACCATGTCTGAGCTCTCCTGGTTCCTGTAGTGATTTTTGCTAGGTCAGGAGAGCTGAGCTCCCGGGTGGGCTTTGGAGCTGTGGCCATAACCAAATTCCTACCCCTAGGCTGGCAGAGAAGTACAAGGAGTGCCTGACCAGCAAGGAGAAGATCCTGAAGGAGATTGAGGTGAAGAAGGAGTATCTGAGCAGCCTCCAGCCTCGCCTCAACAGCATCATGCAGGTATGGAGGTCTGCAGGAAGAGGAGAAGGCCTCTAGGAGATGCTTGGTTCCTGGTCAGGCTGGACTGAGGGCAGAGCTGCTTCCAGCCTCCTTGTTTATGCGGCAGAGCTGCAGATGGAGAAGTCCTTAAATGGACCTTTCCCTGGAGAGCCACACACGGCTTCAGCCCCTTGTGATTGCCTAGGGAGGGAGGAACAGGAGGAGGAACTGGGTTATCCTCAGATCCAAAAGTTTTCCAGTGAAGGAGAGCTGCCAGCCCTTCCCTGAGGGCTCACCGTGCCCGTGGCTGCCGTTGGCCCTGCAGCAGGCCTGCCCTGCCGCTTTCCAGCCCTCCCTTACCAGCTTGGGGTGAAGGAGGGAGTGAGGAGAGCCAGCTACTCTGTTTCCAGGTTCACCCTCTTCCTCCCCCAGGCCTCTCTGCCTGTGCAGGAGTACCTCTTCATGCCGTTTGACCAGGCACACAAGCAGTACGAGACAGCTCGGCACCTCCCTCCGCCTCTCTACGTTCTCTTCGTCCAAGCCAGCGCCTACAGCCAGGCCTGCGGTGAGCACCGAGGGAGCACAGTCAGCTGGGGCCACATGTCACTCAAAGCACAGCTCTGGGGACACTCTGGGAGGTCCTTGTCCTCCCATCTGCTCTGCAGCCAGATTCTGCTGAGCCCAGAGCATCACGGTGGCCTCAGTAGAGGCACAGTGAGGCAGCAGCATTTGACACCTTGTTTGCTCAGCTCCCTCACTGGAAGAACTGCTTGGGAAGCTCACTCCCCCCTCCACAGCTCCCCCTTCTCGAGGTCACCAGGGATGTCCCTGCAGCCTGAGAGCTGTCACCTCATGTGGTGGGTGCTGTGTTTTGTCGTGGGTGCCTCCAGAGCAGGAGATGCCTCTGCCTGCCCTCACAGGCCCTCTTCCCTGCAGCTCCCCTGGAAGTCTTTGTCTCTGTGGGCATCTCTGGGTTTTCAGGGGCTTTCTGAAGGCCTCCTGAGTGGGGAGGGATTTCCTGACAGGGCTAAGGATCTCTCTGGGCTGTCCACATCTCCTGTGTGGAAAGGGATGTCTTGTGAGAGCTGCAATTCCACCTGCTCTCACACTACTTGAAGTGGGGCAGGCGATGGAGGAATGTGGGAGGACCACACCATGGCACTTGGCCACACCAGGTCCCTACTAATGGGCCCCTGCAATCCTGATGACACAGCTCCTCACTTTATGCTTGTGCCAGCCAGACCCAATCCCATTGGACTCTTCATAAAGGTTTGGCCTTCATGGTTTCCAGGGGCAGTCCCCCAAAACCCAACACCTTCCCTTCTCTAGCCTCATCCCACCCAGGAGCTGTGGTTGCCCCACAGAGCTCTCTGGACAACTGCCTCTTCCCACCAACCTTTCCTTAGGACTTCCTCTGGCCTCATGCAGCTGTGCATCAGGAGCCTTCTGGAGCTTGCTTTCTTCTCACTGCCTCCCCCAGGCAGAAGTGGGATTCTCAACTTCCTGTTCATGTCTCCTCTGTAGACAAGAAGCTGGTGGTGGCCATTGAAGGGAGCGTAGAGGAAGCCAAAGCCCTGTACAAGCCACCTGAGGACTCTCAGGGTGAGTTGGGGTGGTGTGGCCACAGGCAGGCTGCAGGCAGAGAGGTTGGCTGTGCAGCAAGTGGGCGCTGAAGCAGTGCAGTGCAGGTGGCTGTGCTGCTGGCCAAGTCCCTTGCAGCTGGTCCCCTCTGTCCTCAGCTGCTCCTTCTAAGAGATGTCCCCCCGGTCCTGGGAACGTGTTCCTGTGTATCCACATGCTGGTTTTGTGGGGATGGTGACCTCTGGGGGAGCTGTGACCTTGCAGAAAAGGGGTGGTGGTCTTGGTGATGGTGGGAAAGACACCAAGCCCCAGGTGGGTCCTTCCTTACACCTCTCTCTTTGTCCAGATGATGAAAGCGATTCGGACGTGGAGGAGGAGCAGACCACGGTAAGGGACAGCACTGGCCCCTTCCTGGTCCTTTCTTGGATCATGGGCAGACCAGTCTGTACCTCCTGACTGGGAAGTGCTGGGAGAGCTGAGCCTCAGTGGGTGTGGGAGCTGGTGGCTGTCCTCTGTGAGGGGTATTGACCTCAAATCCAGCTGTTCCTTGGGAGGAGGGAGTTGCCCCTCCCAGCTTCTGGCCCCAGCACAGGAGAACCAGGGTGCAAACCTGCCCAGCTCACATCCCACCCTGCTCACATCCACCTGGCAGCTCCAGCTGGAGCTGTTCCACTTTGTATAAATAGCTGGAGCTGGGGAAGCTGGCTGCAGGCTGGTGTCCGTCTGTCAGTCCGGGTTGTGTGTCCATCCCCAGGACAGTATTTGGGTCTTCAGGGTTGTACTGTCTGGATACAGTACATGGTTGCTGGCTGCCTCCAGAATGGAAGCCAAGGGGAGGTCTGTGCTTGGTGTATGGTGCTAGGAATGTCCTCAGCTTTTGCCTCTCGTGGTGGGGAAGCTTTTGGGCCCTTGACCTCATTTCACAGGGGCAGGGACACTTGTGGGAGCTGAAGGACAAGAGGAACTCGATCGTCTTTGTGGCCAGGCAGGAGTTCCTGCTTCCCTCCCTGCCTGGGGCTGCTCTGTGGCCTCTGGATCTGGGGACTGGGCAGCTAGGTTGGAAGGAAGCAGTGGGAGAGGAGGGAAGGGTTAGGGTGGGTTGCTGAGGAGCAGGAGAAGGCTCTGACAGCTCTGTTCCACCTGCCCAGAAGCGACGCAGGCCCACCCTGGGCGTGCAGCTGGATGACAAGCGCAAGGAGATGCTCAAGCGCCACCCCCTGTCCGTCACCATCGACCTGAAGTGCAAGGGTGAGCAGGGTCTGGTGGCCCTTGGGGTGTGACAGCAGCTTGGGAAACAGCCTGGGGGGAGAGCCTGGAGTGCAGAAAGACTTTTCTACCAGCCCTTTCCAGGAGAGGAGCAAGGTGGTTTATGAGCTCCTCTCACCCACGCTGGTGGAGTGACCTTGCTCTGAAGCTTCCTCTCCCTAGTTGAGAGGTTTTCTCCTTTGTGGTGGGGCCTCAGGCCTCCCAGAGACAGCTTGGCAAACACTGGTGGGATGATGTTAGAGGTTACAGTGCCTCAGCTGCTGGTTACTCCCCACGCTGTTGTCCTAGCAGGGGAGGGTGTGCATCCCCCTCTGCAGAGTGCTCCAAGCTAGAGCAGGCAGCAACCTCAGCCCTTCTCTGTTGGTGCAGATGAGAATGTGCTTCACCTGACCTTCTACTACCTGATGAACCTCAATGTCATGACAGTGAAAGCCAAGGTGACCACTGCCATGGAGCTGACGGCGGCCATCAGTGCTGGGTAAGGAGAGCCCCAAGGGCACTGAGCCACTTGCCACCACCATCCTGCCTTAGTGTCCTGCTGTCTTCTGCTAAGAGTTATCCCATGGCTACGTGGTGCAGAGCCAAGAGCAGCATGTGGTGGTAATGTCCCTCTCTCTGCTGAGCCTGCAGTACCTCCTGTACTCAGTGGGCCAGAGAAACTCCCTGCTCAGTTGCCTGCTCCTGACAGGTGAGGTTTTAAGGTCAGTTCCTCACCTGGGGCACCTTCAGGGATCTTTGTGCAGAGCTGTGGTTTCCAAGAGCTCTCCTGGCTTGTCCTTTGATGGACAGAGGAGACCCCAAAGAGCAGGACCTCTTTGCCTCTGGGCAAAGAGGAGCATCTCTGCCTCTGGGCAGGGGTTTCAAGGTAATCCTCTCAAGTCCATCCTCTGCCCTGCAGCATCCTTCCTGTTAGCTCCAGGGCCTTCCCCAGAGCCCTGCCACGCTGCCACATCTCAGACATCCTCTTCCTCTCCCTTTGCCACAACAAGCCAGGGCAGGGAGGTTGGAAACCTCCTAGGGAAGCATTACCAGCCCCACCAGGAGCTGAAGGAGAACCTCCCTTGCTTGTCATGTTCCTTCACCCTCTGGCAGCTGCTTTCCTCCCTCTCACAGCCTGTGCCTGGCAGCTCCCTTTGCCTGTGTGCTCTGTGGGTCACCTTGTGCTGAGTGCCAGGGCTGGAGCTGCTCCTACCTGGGCTCCTCTGACACCACCAGAGCCCAATTTGTGACAGGAGCAGCTGAGATGGCAGCTGTGGAAACTTGCCCAGCAGCTCCCATCAGCTGCTGGCTCTCTGGTGGCTCTGCCTGGATCAGGAGGAGAGGAGGTGCCTGAGGAAGAGGGAGGTGGGAGAGACTGGTCTGGGCTACCTAGAAGCAAGTTGTGCCTCCCACCCTGTCCCACATGAGGCCTCTCAGTCCCCTTGGTGTTCTCTTTTCCCTGCAGTTACCCAAACCCCTCCATGACAGCAGCCAGAGTCTCTCTGCAGGGTTCCTGTGCAGGCTGCTCCCTTCCTCCCAGCTGGCCCAAAACCAGTGAGGCTCTGCCTTGAGCCAGACCCCAAATCCTGCAGCCCTTTCTGCTTGGTGGAGCTTGTGAGTAAGGTCAGACATGAAGAACTTTGTTTCATTAAGCAGAATTCCCCTGCTTCAGCTCATTGGGTGACAAAGAGCTGTGCCCTGTGTGTGCTGGTGGTTCCTCCATACACGTCAGCAGGGTTTGGAGTTACTGCACTGGAGTGAGCAGTTTCCTGGACATCAGGATCTGCTGTGCTGTGATTTCTGTCTTCTTCACAGCCAGGGAGGAGACAGATCTGCTTTTGGAGCAGAACTAGGGGCAATTCGATCTTGAAATCCAACTCCTAGAGCTTGTAATCCCTCTCCTTGGACTTGGAGCTTGTTGGTGGCTGCCCCAGAGGCACAGAGCCCAGGCTGCTGCTGATTAATCTCTCCCCTTCTCCTCCCAGTGACCTGCTCTCCCCAGACTCCATCCTCAACTGCCTCTATCCAGGAGACCATGGGAGGAAAACCCCCAACCCAGCCAACCAGTTCCAGTTTGATAAAGTGGGGTGAGTCAGGCAGCTTTCCCTGGCCAGGTGGTGCCAGTGTCATTGGGAAGCCAGAATGATTGGCATCACATGGACTCTGGGCACTGCTCCCACTTGCTGGCTCCCAGGACGAGCAGTGATGGGACAGGGAATGCTGTGGGGTGGTATAACCCTTGCTGCTTTTCCCCACAGCATCCTGACCTTGAGTGACTACGTGACAGAGCTAGGACACCCTTACGTGTGGGTGCAGAAGCTGGGCGGCCTGCATTTCCCCAAGGATCAGCCTCAGGCATGTCACACCTCCTTCCCTCTCCACCACAGTCTTGAGCTGGAGGAGAGGCTTGGGGAGCAGTTGTTGTGTCCTGTCCCATTCACCCTGACCCTGCTGTCACCAGCTGCTCTCAAACCACCCTTGGATGGGGCAAGTCTGTGGAGTGGGGCCACTCCAACCTGTTTTCTCTCCCATGTGTGATAGTCAAGCCCTGTCCTAGGCACTGAGCAGTGACTTGAGCATGTGCCTGTCCCCAGGGCTGGGTGATGTGGCTCCTGGACTGTGGGGGCCCATGGGCTGGCATGACAGTGATGTCCCCTCTTGCTCACAGCACACAGTCACTGCAGACAACTCACTGAGTGCCAGCCACATGGAGCTGACAGTGAAGCTGCTGCGCTCGAGGCTGCAGTCCCGCCTGGCTCTCCACAAGCAGTTTGCTTCCCTTGGTGAGTGCCTGGCTCCCCAGGCTGTGCTTGGGGGCAGAGGGTGCAGTGGCAGGGTGACTGATGTCACCTCTAATGGTGTTACTGATCTGCAGTGCCACCCTCAGCCTTCCCAGTCGGTCCCTCTGTCCTCGGTGGTAGCAGGGCTGTGAGGGCTGCTGTGTTTTGAGAGGGAGGGAAAGGATGTGCCCCCTTCCCAGTGCCCTGCACCCCTATGGGAATGGCTGTCCCTGCACTGGGAATTGATTCTGACCATAGCAGGGGGTAAACCAATGAATCCCAACATGGTGGAGGTTGGAAGAGACCTCTAGAGATCATCCAGTCCAACCCCCCTGCTAAAGCAGGGGCACCCACAGCCGCTTGCCCAGGGTCACAATGGCCAGGGGGGTTGGAAGCTCTCCACAGGAGGAGACTCCACAACCTCTCTGGGCAGCCAGCTCCAGGCCTCCAGCACCCTCACACCAAACAACTTTCTCTTCCTGTTCAGATGGAACCTCCTGGCTTCCAGTTTGTGCCCATTGCCACTTGTCCTGTCCCTGGGCACCACTGACAAGAGTCTGGTTCCATCTCATTGCCCCCCACAGGTCCTTTATCTCTTGCCGAGCATGGATCAGATCCCCTCTGGGGCTGCACTCCTCTGGGCTCAACAGCCCCAGGGCTCTCAGGCTTCTCTCCTCACAGAGATGCTCCAGGCCCCTCAGCACCCTGGTAGCCCTAAACCCCACCTCATGTGCTGTGCACCCACTGAACAGGCTGGGTATGTGCTGCCCAGGCTGTAAGCTCCAGTGGGATCCCAGCCCAGGCTTGCGCTGCTCTGCTCTGGGTGCCCAGTGAAGGTGTCAGAAGGATAACCATGTCCTCAACTCCTTGTTTTGGATCTTCCCCTCAAGCAGGACAGTGATAGCTCTGTCCCTAACCCTCCCCTGCTCAGGTGGCTTTGTCCTTGCTTTCAGAGCATGGTGTTGTGCCAGTCTCCAGTGAGTGCCAGCATCTCTTCCCTACCAAGATCGTCTCACGCCTGGTGAAGTGGGCAGCCATTCCCTACGAGGATTATGCAGTAGGTGCCCAGCATGAGGCCACTTCTCCAGCTCCCATGGGGAGCCAGCAGCTGCTCACTCCTCCTCTGGCCCTCCTCACTCCTCCTCTGGTCTCTCCTTGTAGGAGCTGCCCTACACCAAGGATGTGATAGAGGCCGGCTTGGCTGAAGACACTCACCTCTACTACATGGCCTTGATAGAAAGAGGAACAGGTAGATGCCCTGCTTTCCCCTGGTAGTTCCTAATTCCCATGCCAGACACCCCCAGGGCAGCTTCTGGGGGTCCTCATGGGACATTCCTCTGATAGGAAGTTCCATGAGCTGTGAGTGGAATGAGCTTTAAGTTGGAATTTTAGGGGTCTGGAGCACAAGCCTGTGAGGAGAGGCTGAGGGAGCTGGGGTTGTTTAGCTTGGAGAACAGAAGGCTCAAGGGAGATCTTATTGCTGTCTACAACTACCTGAAGGGAGGCTGCAGCCAGGTGGGAGTTGGTCTCTTCTCCCAGACAATCAGCAACAGAAGAGGAGGACACAGTCTCAAGCTGTGCAGGGGGAAGTTTAGGCTTGAGCTTAGAAAGAAGCTCTTCACAGCAAGAGAGATTGCCCATTGGAATGGGCTGCCCAGGGAGGTGGTGGGGTCAGCATCCTTGGAGGTGTTTAGGAAGAGCCTGGATGAGGCACTTAGTGCTGTGGTCTAGTTGATTAGATAGGGCTAGGTGATAGGTTGGACTTGATCTTGGAGGTCTCTTCCAACCTGGGTGATTCTGTGTGTGAAAAATCTCTTCCCTGAAAGAGTTGTCAGGGCCTGTCCCAGGCTGCCCAGGGCAGTGGTGGAGTCTCCCCATCCCAGAGGGGTTTCAAAGCTGCATAGATGTGGTGCTGAGGTGGTGGTGCCCTGGCAGTGCTGAGTTAAGGGTTGGAGCTGATGCTCCTGGAGGTCTTCTCCAACTAAAGGGCTCTGTGGTTGCATTGTGCCCAGCCAAGCTGCAGGCTGCCGTGGTGGTGAACCCTGGTTATTCCACGCTGCCGCCCGTCTTCAGCCTGTGCCTCAACTGGAAAGGAGAGCGAACCAGCAGCAACGACGACAACATTCGGGTAACCCTGGGTGCCTGAGGGGGAGGCTGCAGAGCCACTGCCATTTGGGGAGTGTCCTCTAGCAGATCTGTGTCCACTATGTTGGGCTGAGGTGGTGGTGGTGGTGACCAGGCCTGTCAGATCCAGCAGGTGCAGCCATGGGTCTTGGGAGGTCAGAGCAGAGCCCCAGCCTGCACCATGTTGATTCCTCTGCCAGGCCATGGAGAGTGAGGTCAATGTGGACTACAAAGAGCTGTGGGGTCCCAAACCAGGCTACCAGCTCCTCACCAACCAGCTGCAGCGTCTCTGTATGGTGCTGGATGTCTACCTAGAGACAGAACCCCATGACCCCAGCGTGGAGGGGCCCAAGGAGTTTCCCCAGGAGAAGATGTGCCTGCGCCTGGTCAGGTGAGAGCCCTGGGGCAGCCAGGAGCTGGCAGGGAGGCAAGGGTGCTGGCAGGGACCCTGGTGGCACTGATGTCCCCTTATGCCAACCTTTTAGTCTCTCCTTTGACTGCCTCTAGGGGTTTCTGCCCCCTGCAGCTGGGCAGGAACCTAGGACCAGGCCCTTCCTCTGGGTGCTGTGGGCTTCCTGACCCTTGTGGGTCAACCTCTCTCCCTTTTCTCTTCCAGGGGTCCCATGCGCCTGAAGCCCTTCAAGTTCAACTATCCCCAGGGCTTCTTCAGCCATCGCTGAGCACTGCTGGGCCTCATCCTGCCTGTGGGGAGCATCATCCCCATCCCATCATTTGGGTTTTGTGTGAAGGTTTTGTAGCCAGAGGGATTAAAGGCTGAAATTGAAGGCGAAACCTGAGGGTGCCCCATCTGTGTGGAAAACTGGGGTGGGGAGAACCCATGGGGGCTGCAGCAGCCCTGGCTTTGGGCCCTGGCAGGCATTTTGCAGCTGGTGCATCCCCCTGCCTGCTTCCTGCTCCCCTTCCCTCCACCGCAGGGCCTTGGGAGCACAGAACAAACTGAGGTGGCTAAAAATTGCGCTGCCTATAAATAGTCCCTTCCGGAGCCCGCACTGCAGCCTCAGGCTGTCCTTGCCTCCCTGGCTGCCAGCCAGCTGACTCTGCACAAACCCTGCAGCAAGGGGGGAGCTTTGCTGCATCCCTGGCCTTGCGGGGACACACACCACAGCAGGGTCCTATGAGAGGCAGCACCTCATGAGGCTTGGGAAGGGAATCCCAGCACCTTGAGTCGCCCCTTCCCCAAAACCTTGCAACTCCCTACTGTGGGGCCTGTCCCACAGCCAGGCTGGCAGAGCTGGGGTCCCTCCTGCCAAGGTCATCATCTCCTGGGGGTCATTTCTCTCCTGGAGGTGATGTCTTCCTCAAGGAAGGCTGACAGACCATCTCCCCACCCTGTGCAGTGCTGCAGAACATGGGTTACCCCAGGCCCTACCCCCACCTTGGGAACTGCTTTTGAAAAAGAAGGAAGATGGGAAATAGAATAAACCAGTAAAATCCTTTGCAGAGCAGTTGTTGGGGGGCTGGCCCTGTTTTCAGGCCCATGTGGTGGTCTCTTTTCTGCCTGCTTGGGGTGAGCTCACCCCCAGCAGCAACAGCTGTTTCCCACAGGAGGAAATGGAGGTGGTGGAAAGCCCCAGGTCACCCCCCAGCTCTGGGTCACAGATCTCAACCCCCCTAGCCCAGGCTCTCCTGCCTTCCTTAGTCATCTCCTCCTCCCCCCCCCCCCCACCAGACAGGAGCAAGCAGAGCCAGAAGGTCTCTCTGAAGCACTTTATTTGGTTATTGCACAGTAAGCAAACAACAGTGGGCAGAGGTTCCTAGTGCACTGTGTCTATGAGCATCCCTGCAGCATCGAGCCTGCCCCCCCGCCCCCCTCCCCCACTGCCTGGGGCGCCTCTGGGAGGGACAATCATCACCTCCAGGTCCCCCCAGCACCCATCCCCATCCCAAGCAGCTAGCACTCTGCCATTGATTGCACATACATAAATAATGCACTTGGTGGAGAAGGTGCCCCCAGGCTCTTCTCCGAGGTTATAATTCAAGTGTAAATGTGGCTCTGGTGGGGAAGGAAGCTGCCAGCCAAACCCCATCTGGGCCCCCACCAGCTGCATCTCGCTCAAGGACCTACTTCTGTGGTGGAGCTTGGCCCACCGAGGGGAGTGGAGCAGCTCCCAGGGGGCTCTGTGGCACCCAGGCTTCTCCTCACTTCTTCCCCGCCGTGGGCACCATCTCCAGGGCTTTGGCCTCCTTGCTGGAAGGGGCCTCAGCCTTGGTGGGCTCTTTACTGGCTTTGGGCTCCTCTTTGGGTTTTGCTTTAGCCTTGGGCTCCTCCGCCTTCTCCTTTTTGGGCTCCTCCGCCTTCTCCTTTTTGGGCTCCTCCGCCTTCTCCTTTTTGGGCTCCTCCGCCTTCTCCTTTTTGGGCTCCTCCGCCTTCTCCTTCTTGGGCTCCTCCGCCTTCTCCTTCTTGGGCTCCTCCGCCTTCTCCTTCTTGGGCTCCTCCGCCTTCTCCTTCTTGGGCTCCTCCGCCTTCTCCTTCTTGGGCTCCTCCGCCTTCTCCTTCTTGGGCTCCTCCGCCTTCTTCACAGCTGCTTTGCTGTCTTCCTGCTGAGGCTTTGGTGGAGCCTTCTCAGCCTTGCTTTCTTCTGCTGGTTTGGGGCTGTGCTTGGTGGTCTCTTTCACTGGGGCTGGAGGCTCTGGCGCAGCAGCTGCCTTCTCCTCCTTGAGCTTCTCCACCTTTGCTGGGACATCCTTCTTGGGAGCTTCTTCTTTCTTGCTCTCTTCAGGCTTGGAGGGAACCTTCACCTCCTTTGGTGCCTCTTCCTTTGCAGGGGCTTTTGGCTCCTTTGGAGGGGAGGGGGTGGGCTCCTTGGTTGGAGCCAGTTCCTGCTGTGGAGACTTGGCCTCCTTCTTTGCAGATTTGACTTTCTCAGGGGACTTCACAGTTGGGGTCTTGGCCTCCTCCTTTGAGGGAGTTGGGGGCTTCTCAGGGGACTTCACAGCTGGGCTCTTGGCCTCCTCTTTAGAGGGGGTTGAGGGTTTTTCTGGGGATTTGATGGATGGAAGTTCGGGTTCCTCCTTTGAGGGAGTTGGGGGCTTCTCAGGGGACTTCACAGCTGGGCTCTTGGCCTCCTCCTTTGAGGGGGTTGCAGGTTTCTCTGGAGACTTCACAGCTGGACTCTTGGCCTCTTTTGAGGGAGGTGCAGGTTTCTCTGGGGATGTGACTGCTGGGGTCTTGGCCTCCTCCTTGGAGGGGCTTGGTGGCTTTTCAGGGGATTTGACTGCTGGAGTCTTGGCCTCCTCCTTTGAAGGGGATTCAGGTTTCTCTGGGGACTTAGCCTCCTCTTTTGCAGGAGATTTGGCCTCTTCTTCACCCTCTGCTTCAGCTTTCTCTTCTTCTTCCTTCTCCTCTTTCTCCTCAGCTTTCTCCTCTTCAGCCTCTTTCTCAGCCTCCTCCTCCTCTGTGACCTCCTCAGTCACCTGGATTTCCTCTGTCTGCTCCTCCACAATCACTGTCTCCTTCTCAGATTTTTCCACCACCTTGATCAGCTCTTCACTCTTCACCTTGATGTTTGTGGTGATGGTAGGAGCTTTGGGGACCACCTCAGGGAAGGAGAGCATCCCAATGCCAGCCTCCATCCGATATTCCTCCCCTTCCAATAGCTTTCTGCCAGGAAGAGACCAGAGTAGGGTAGTTAGTAATTGCTTCTCATCCAGCTCTCTTCTTTCATAACCAGGAGGTACCAGCCCTGCCCTGCAGCTCCATCTCCCTCCTTGCCCTGCTCTCAAAGGTTGACCAAACTCCACCTACACCCTGGGCAGTGCAGGTGTCCCCACCCTCCAATAAGCCATGTTCAGGGCTGAGGCACCCAGTCAGATGTTGCCTACCATGATCCTGGAGGAGGGCTAGTTTCTTCCTCACCAAGAAGGTCCCTCCTGAGTGTCCACAGAAACCAGCACTAGGAGCTGGGACCAGCACCGAGATCCTCCCACTTCCCCTTGCCCACCCCATACCTGTAGGCAGCAATTTCAATGTCCAGGGCCATTTTGACATTGAGCAGATCCTGGTACTCCCGGAGCTGAGCTGCCATCTCCCACTTAGTGCTCCTCAGCTCACTGTCAAGCTGCTGGATGGTTTCCTGTGGGCAGAGCAAGCAACTGGTGACATGGAAGGCAATCTCCAGGAGAAGGAGACACAGAGCTCCCCTAAACAGTCCCATGGGGCTCCAAGCAGGGGCTGCTCACCCAGCACTAGTGCCCTTCACCAAGGGGGCTGCAGACACAGAGGGAAGGGGACTCATCCAGAGGCAGTTTTCATCCTGCACCACCTCAGCTGAGACCCAAGCCCCTGGCCCCCTCCAGAGCTCCCTCTGGCATGGACAAGCTGTGAGGAATTTCTAGGACTTGATTGAGTCTGGTGGCCACCAAACCCCAGCCTGAGTCTGTTGGGGAGGGGACATCAATCTGGGGCCAATGTTTTCAGTTCATGGCCACCACCAGCCAAGTGCAGCCATCTCTACTGCAGCTCCCAGCTGTGGGGCACACATTCGTGGCATCTGACACCAACATGGATAGCACAACTCCATCACGGGTGAGGGACACAAGAGTCTGGATGCAGCCTCAGGCTGTGGCTACCTGATCACCAGGAGCCAGGGAAGCTCTAGACACAACCCTGAAGCCAAAGCACCAGTGCAACCCAGCAGCTGCCCTCTTCCTCCCTACTGGATGCTGCTCCTTTACCTGGTAGGACAGGACATCTGCCTGATGACGCTCCTCTGAGTCCTGTCTCTGTCTCTCCAGTGACTCCTGGGTCCCTTTGAGGGCCTCAAGCTCGGTGGTCTTGGCCTGGAGCTGGCGGCGGTACTCGAGGATCTCCTCCTGGGCCAGGCGCATGGCGTCTGTGTTCACTTTGGCCACCTCTGAGAGCTTGTCCAGTCTCACTGCACAGGGGAGGGAAGAGGAACCTCAAACTCTTTATCATGGCCTGTCCACTGGGCCTTTGTCCTCTGCAGAGGATCCCTGGCTGTGCTGGTGTCACCAGCTTGTGCTTGCACCGTGACAGCGAGCTGAAGGTGCCTGGGGACGATAAGCTGGGTGGGTGCTGGCTCCTTCCTGGCCTTGTTTCCCCACGGATGCTTCCTGAGAACCTCCCCATCCTCTCCAGCTCTTGCCACAGTCCCCGGGGACCCCCGGAGCTGCCCTCTCGCCCTGTGGCCACACCCTGCCACGGCCGGCTTGGAGCCAGGCAGGGCGGGGGGGCGTTTGCCGCAGCTCCCCGCAGCCACCTCGGGGTACAAGGAGGGACAGAAACAGCGCTCCCGGGGACCCCTGGGGACAGCGCCCACCGCTGTCCAAGGTGCTGCATGGCGCTGTCCGTGGTGCTGAACCCATCCCCACCTAATACCATACTGCTCCCGTCCCTGCGCAGAGGGACACGCCCCGCTGTCCTCCCCCCGTCCCAAAGATGCGACATCCACCCCTTTCTGTGCCCCCCTGCCATACAGCCTGCCGCAAACACCTTGGCACTGCTCCAGACGGGTGGGGACGACCAAGGGCACCATGCGACGCTGGGGGGAGGGAGGCAACCCGAAAATACGGGGGTGACCGCGGCAGTGACTGTGCCACCCTCCCCGAAATGCAGTGCAGGGCGTGACATCACGTCCTGAGACAAGCAGGGAGCTGAGGGCAGGCATAGCCTAACACACCCTCAAAGTACAGTATATACAGGAGGATTCCTGGAGGGGGGGTGGGGGGGGGGGGGGCTAACGCCCTCCTGGGGCACAGATATATGGAGGAGGGGGATGTATCTGGACGCCCCGAGAGGGTTACACTGTACATACGTGGAGGGGAGTGTGTGGGGGTGTCTCTGCTCTCCCCAGGGCCGAGTTTACCCCAACACCCTCTCGGAGCACAACGTGTACGGGGAATCCCTATTCCCCTTGGGGCGGGGTTACCCCAACACCCTCTTGGACACAGTATATGTATTGGGGACGGGAGGGGGTGCTGTCCTTCTAGCCTCCGGGGTGAGAGTCTCGCAACACCTTGGGGAGCACAGTTATATAGGGGGAGGGTCCCTGCTCCCCTTCGGGGCTCGGTCGTTTCGAGCCCTCCCGCAGCGCAGCAGCCCTGGGTACGGGGAGGAGGCGGGGACTACCGGCTGACCCCTCCGCGGGATGCGGCGCAGGGCAACACAAACTCACCACGGAACCACTCCTCAGCCTGGAGAGTGCTGCGGGCTGCCGTCCCCTCCAGCTGAGCGCGCAGGTCACGGAGAGCGGCGGTGACCCCGGAGCGGAGAGCGGACGGAGGCTCGGCAGGGAGTTCGGGTCGGGCTCCCCGCAACAACGCTCCTACCTCCGCCCGGTGCTGCCGCCGCAGCAGCTCCGCTTCTTCTCGCAGGGCTCGGGCTCGCTCCTCCAGCGGGCCCCGAGCCCGTTCCGCCTGCGCGGAGCTCTGGGCCAGCCCGCGGGCAGCCGCTTCCAGCTCTGCTCGCTGCCGGGCTTCTTCCTCCAGCCTCCCCCGGAGAGCGGCCACATCTTCAGCCAGGCGGGCCCGCTCCATCCGGAGCTGCCCTTTCTCCGCTGCCAGCCGCAACACCGTGCCCCGCATATCGCGCAGCTCCCGGGCGTACAGCTCGCCCATGGCCGAGCGGCCCGCTTGCTGCTGCCGCAGTGCCGCCGCCTCCGCCGCCAGCGCCCGGTTCTGCTGCTCCAGAGCCCGCACCCGCTCGATGTAACCGGCGAAGCGATCGTTCAGTACCTGCAGCAGCTCCTTCTCATTCCGCGCCCGCGGTTCGCCATTCAGCGAGTCCAGGCTTTCGGTGGAGGAAGCGGCTCCACTGCCGCCTCCCCCAACTACTGCCGCTCCCCGAGCCCGACCCACCACCGGGCCTGGCCACGAGTAGAAGCCGCTGGACGAAGCGGCGGAGCGCGGAGGAAGCCGGCCCGGGTCCTTGCGGAGCCCCCCCGGGGGGCCCAGCAGCGTCTCCAGCATCAGGCTCATGCTTGACCCCCGCCCTCGCTGCGGCACCGTCGCCGCCTTCCCATTTTATAGGGTTCGGGTCCGCCGCTCCGCCCCGCCACCGGCAACGGGGATGGGCACCAACACCGGCACCGCCCTGCACCGCAGCCCCGCGGGGGGTGACACACGGCCACGGACCGGGTGGGGTGCAGGGCACCGTTATTGGGAGCCAGGATCACCTCGGCAGCAGAACGGGAGCCACCCGGGCGGAGCGGGACCTCCGGGGAGAGAGAGCAGGACCTCCGGGGAGAGAGAGCAGGACACAGGGAAGGGAATGGGATCCCCAGGAAGAGAGGAGGACTCCCCGGCAGAGAGTGGGAACCCCCGGGAAGTGAAAGTGGGAGCTCCGGGGCGGGAGCCTGGACACCTAGGCAAAGAGTGAGGGCCCACGGAATCCCTAGAAATAGAAAGTGGGAGCCTGGGAACGGAGCAGAGACCACCCAGGACAGAGCAGGGCCCCGCCGCGGTGTGAAGGACAGTGAAGTGATCCCCGGGAGGAACACAGGCAATCCCCTCTCATGAGCAGGGTGCCAGGGCAGGGACCCTGAGGGTGTGTGTGTGTGTTTCAGAGCCAGGACACCCCAACTCCGTGGACCTCTGTGCCCTGCTGGAGCCCAGGGCCGGGGGCTACTATTGGCTGGGGCGGGGTCCCTCGGCTGCCGTGGCGGGCCACCGGGACCCCCGCCCCAGCCGGGCTAGGGGCAGTCCAACAAGGACGGCGGCGGCCGGGACTGTGGAGGGCTAGCAGGGGTGACTCCCACTGCAGCCCCACCCCAAACCTGCCCTGGAAGTGAGCCGGGGGAGCCCAAGGCGTTCTCAGGTACGGACCGCCCGGCCAAGAGCCAATCAGCGCTCGCGAAGCACCTGTCCAGTCAGCACACGCAACCAATCAGCACTCTAAGGCAGCCTGCCAATCAGCACTCGAAAAGCATCTGGCCAGTCAGCACACCCAGCCAAGCAGCACGCACAGCCTGGCCAATCAGGAGTGACGCACAACCTGGCCGTCGACCGGGCTGGACGGGCTGGGATTGGCGTGGCAGGGGCTGGACACGGAACTGGGACCGGGGTGAACGGGGCTGGACACGGGGCTGAGACCGGGGTGAACGGGGTTGGACTGGGTCTGGGATAGGGGCGGCAGGGGCTGGACACGGGGCTGGGACCGGGGTTAACGGGGTTGGACTGGGGCTGGGATTGGCGTGGCAGGGGCTGCAGGGGCTGGACATGGGGCTGGGACCGGGGTGAACGGAGCTGGACTGGGTCTGGGATAGGGGCGGCAGGGGCTGGACGTGGGGCTGGGACCGGGGTTAACGGGGCTGGACTGGGGCTGGGATAGGGGCGGCAGGGGCTGCAGGGGCTGGACATGGGGCTGGGACGAAGGGGCAGGGTCTCGCTCTGCAACTGGGGCGATGCTGGACATGGGGCTGGGATGAGCAGAGCAGAAGCTGGACAGAAGAGCCATGAAAATTGCGGGTCCCACCTTTAACTTCTGACCCGTTCTGCTTCACAGGCTGCTTTACCGGCGGCCAGGAAGAGCTGAGCTTCAAAATTGAACGTGTCCAGCTCCTGCTCCACCAGGGAAAGTGCCAGCACTGAATGTTGCTGTCCATCCTTACAGTCCCTTGGCAGCTATTTCATAGCCCCCAAAAATGGGGTTGCCACCTTTACTTCTTTATCTCCTGGTGCTTCACTTTGTGCTCTATTTTTGCACCACAGAAGACCTGTTTCAAAACTGAAATTCTCCTCCTGTGGAAGTGCCAATGCTGAATGCCGCTGTCCATCCTTGAAAGCTCTTGGCAACCATTTCAGAGCCTCAAGAAATGTGGGGTTCTGCCTTTACCTTAGCTTCTAACCCACGATGGTTCACAAAGACCTTTAATCAGGTTTGCTAAGAGCTCAGGTTCAAAGCTGACAGCATCCTGCTTCATCTCCACTGGGATGAAGTGTCAGCACTGAATGCTGGTCTCTGTCCTCACAGTTCCTTGGTAAGCATTTCATAGCCCCAAGAAATTCAAGGGTACAAACTTCACTTATCTTCTAACCCACAAATCTTCACTCTGTGTTCTGCTCAGCTTCTGGAAATACCTGGCTGAGAATGTCCAGCTCCTGCTCCAGCATGGGAAGTACTAATTGGGGGTATCCCTTTTCCTTTAGCTTCCCAACAGCCATGCTTCACTCTGTGCTCTCTTTGGGTTCAGTGAAAGCTCAGGTCCAAACTGACCACCAGGTCCAGCACTGCTGGACCAGCTGACCAATCAGCACAGACAATCAACACACAGAGAACTCAACCAATCAGTAGGTACCTAAAGCCCAGCTGGCTCACTGGTAAGCAGAGCCCAGCCAATCAGCAGCCAGGTACCTTCAATGCAGCCAATCAGCACTCTTGCAGACTGCTGGCCCTGTCAGGGGTGCCTGGTGGGGGGGTTGGAAGGGTGATGGCCGTGGCCCCCCGGTGTGCTGCAGAGCCTGCTGGGACAGCAGGGGATCCCTGTCCCCAGGGCCACGGTGCCACCACTGTCCTCTGCAGCCATCCTGCTCTGTGGGGAAGAACAGCTGCTGACTGTGGCCTGCTCCAGGTCATCACCACCGGCCCGTGTGTCTCCCCACCCCCATGGTACCCCACGAGTCGGGGAGCGACTGTGAAGCCCAGAGAGGGTGGCAGGATGTGACCCTGTCCCTACATCTTTCTGCTCTACCTCCCTGTCCCCATGCCCTATTCCCTGTCCCACCCTTTATTCCACACTCTGTACTGTCCCTGCTGCCCACATCTCTCTGCTTCCACCTGCCCTGTCCCTCTCCCTGTGCCATCCCCTGTCCCTTTCCCCTGTCCCTATGCTCTGTCCCCGCTCTCTGTCCCTATACCCTGTTATTGCTCCCTGTCCCCATACCCTATTCTTGCTCCCCGTCCCCATCCCTTGTCCCCGCTCCTTGTCTCTCGCCCCGCCCCCGCCATGACCCTGCCCCCACCTGTCCTGGCCCCGCCCCGGAAGCTCACCCCCGCGCGGCTCTCACTTCCGCTGTGCCGGTGGCAGCGGGTGGCGGCTGCAGCAGGTACGGGCCGGGGGTGGTGGGGCCCAGCGGGCAGCCGCAGCTCTGGGCCGCTCCGCTGCGTGGCCGTTCGCGGTGTAGAGGCCGCTGCGGGCAGCGGCCATGGGCCGAACCGGACCGGGCCCCTCTACCGGCAAGCTTCGCGCCGGCTCGGAGCGGGCCGTACCCCCCGGGCCCGTCCCGCTCCCCTGCTCTGGACCCGTGTTCTCCCTCCTGTCCCGGGCCCGGGATTTTGCTGCCGCGGGCCTCCTGTCTCCTATCCCTTCTCCCTGGCCCGGGGCTCCTGTCCCCTTTCCCTCCCCCTGCCCGGGGGCCGCTGTCCGTCTCCCCGCTCCGCTGGCCTGTGCCGCATCGCACGCTGTGGGCACTGGGGCTGTACCTCTGCCCATGCCCTCCGTAGCTCCGTGGCCTAGAATGGCTTCTCATAGCCGCCTCGGGGCCTGCTCCTCTCCTGGCAGCTGTGCTCCCCAACCCTCCAGCACCCAAGGGGACCTTGTTGCAGCGGGGGCCACCCGTGGGCATCACGACTGGTGGGCAGCGTGGGTTGCCCTGCCTATGACACCTGCTGGGCTGCGAGACCCGAGATGGTCACTTTGCCTCCCTCTCGCCTGCAGCAGGCATGGCCGCAGCAGCCCCGGGCCCTGGCTGGCACTGCAGAGCCTGGAGCCCTCTGCTTTGGGGCGAAAGGTGAAAGGACTTGAGGGCTGACAGTCACACGGAGCCTGTGGACACCCCGGACTTGTCCTTGGGGTTGTGGGGTGCTGCCTGCTTTGGGTGGAGAAAGAAATGCATGTTGGGGTGCTGCAGAGGGGGCTGGGGTGGCTTTAGGGACTGACAGCCTTTGTGTACTGGTGGTGCTCACTTCTCAGGGCCACTGACTGAGAATATGGAGAGGGACTGTGAAGATCTATGGGGAAAGGCTGATACTGGGTTCTGCTGGGCAAGGAACATGCTGGGAACTGGGCATGGGTTGAGGAAAGGCACCCAGTCTCTTATCCTGTGCTCACTGCCTCCTCCATGGAGGCTTTAGGAGGGGAACCTCCTAAACTTGATTGAAAGGAATCTGTGAAACTAAAGCTTCTGCTCAAAGGAGATGTTTTTCTCTACAGGTGCTTTTTTGTTGTAGAGTTGGACAGAGCTGCAGATCTTGTCAGAGATGCCCTCTCTGAGCAGCAGTGGGGCTCAGGTGTGGTTTTTCCACTTGCTTTTGCCCAGGATGTGGGATTTCAGGGGGTGCCTTGGAGAAGCTGTTGGTTTGTCACATTCCAGACTTGGCTGTGGAGCCATGGGCTGCTTCCCATGTGGCTCAGGCCACTGCAGTAAATGAAATTGGGACTGTGGACACCCTGAGGGGTTTCCAGAGGTCTTGGTCCTTATCTGGCTCAAGACAGGCTGGGTGGTGTCCAGTCTTGAAGCCCTGCAGGGCCTGGCTTTGCAGAAGAACATGCCCTCTGCTGTGGGAAGCTGTCCCTGGGGCTGCTGCTGTGTCCTAACACCTCCAGAACAAGATCCTCAGCATCTCTCAGGGTGCTCAGCTGGTGTTTTGGGAGGGACATCAGAGGTGTTATCCTTGCTTGAGGTGACCTCAGGGCTTGGCCTGGTGAAAATCCCTCCTGGCTCTCCAGAGCATCATGCTTTAGGCCCTGCAGCAGTGGGATCCCTGCAGGGAACACCTCAGGACTTACCTTTGCTCTTGGATTTGGTTCCCCAATTATCATTTGATGGGATGGATCAAATGGGGCTCATTTTTCTGCTGTCATCTGGGTTCATCAAGGGCCAGCTACTGGTGCTTTGGGTTTTGGGACCACTCAGCAATTGATCTGCCACAAGTCTGGACGCCTTACATCATGGGGAGCTTGTTAAGGCTTGACCCCTGAGTTATTCAAGGGGACACCTCAGCCTCATGGTTGATGGGAGATGAGATGGACCTCCTTGGGAATGCCTGGGTTGGTGACAATCAGGTTTGCAAGAGGACTCTGCAGGTTTGGTGGCACAGTGCAGGTCTCCCCTGGCATGCTCTGCCAGGGCAGGTGGGTTGTTTTGTGGCTGGGCACAGCTCGGTGGGTGGGATGGTCCCAGTCTCTCTGGGGAGGTTGGAGCTGAGCTCAGAATGCAGCAGCAGCTGCCAGCCCCACTTTGCTGCATGCCCTGTTGAATATGAGCCATGACTGGCTTGAGTTAGGCTACTTCTGAGGACAGATCTTCCTGGGGAGCATGTGTGGGGCTGGTTTGAGCCCCTTGGGCTTTGAGCTGTCTGTGGGGTGAGGTGTGGGGTTGGGGTGAGGTGGGGGCACAGGGATGGAGCTGTGCCCACGGCTGACACTGCCTGCAGGGTGAGACATTCCATGCAGCTTCCCTCCTGTGAGCTAACTGCAGCCAAGTGCAAGATCCTGTTGGTCCCAAGCACAAACAGGTTGAGGGAAGAAGGGCTGGAGAGCAGCTCTGCAAAGAGTGACCTGGGAGTCCTGGGCTGACCCCCAGCAGGTGGAGGAAGGGGATTCTGCTGCTGTGCTCTGCTGAGATCCCCCCTGCAGTGCTGGGTCCAGCTCTGGAGTCCTCAGCACAGACAGGGGCCGTTTGGAGAGGGGCCACAGGAGGCCACAGCAATGCTGGGAGGGCTGGAAGCCCTCTGCTGTGAGGCCAGGCTGAGAGAGTTGGGGTTGTTCAGCCTGGAGAAGAGAAGGCTCCAGGGAGACCTCCTGGTGGCCTTTCAGTGCTGACAGGGGGCAATAAGACCTTTGAGCAGGGCCTGTTGTGCCAGGACAAGGAGTGATGGTTTGAAACCAAAAGAGGGAGATTGAGAGTGGAGAGAAGGAAGAAATGTTTGACACTGAGGGTGGTGAGAGTCTGTGCCAGGCTGCCCAGAGAGGTGGGAGGTGCCCCCATGCCTGGAACCATGCCAGGGAGGTTGTGTGAGGCTGAGCAAGCTGCTCTAGTTGCAGGTGTCCCTGCTGGCTGCAGGGGGTTGGAGTGGATGAGCTTTAAAGGTTCCTTAGAACCCCAACCCAGTCTGTGGTTCTGTGAATGAGGAGAAGACTCCTGGGTTTTCATCTTCCCCACTGGTGTCTGTGCCTGCTCTGCAGGGTTTGCTCCCTGAGGCTAGAGATACACAGTGCTGCTCAGAGAGGTGGGGAGTCATCACCACCTGTGCCTGCTTGGCCTTTTGCATTGACTCAAGGTTGCTTCAGATCTACAGAGAACAGTTGTGTCAAGGCCCCACAGCTTGATGTTTAGGGTGGGTCTTGTCAACCTTAATTGTCTCTAGTTGTGCCAACTTGCTGGGCTTTGCCTCAGGCACTTGGTTTGCAGCTGCAGGATGTGTTCCTTGCTTGTGGGAGTTTTCTTCCCCTGCTCACCTTCAGCTGACCCTCTGTTTTCAAGACAAGCTGTTTCCCAGAAGCTTACCCTTGGACTTCCTGCTCCTCTTGGCATGTAAAGTGGAAGGGAAGGTGAGCACAGGCCCCTGAGGTGTGTTTGCAGGCAGCTGGAGTGGGTTGCACCTCCCTGCCTTTGCTTCCTTCCTTCCCATCTGTCTCATCAGACCCTCCTCAAGGCTTGATCAAAACTTACTGCTGGCCCCTGAACTCCTGCTCTGGCCTGTCCCAGAGTCTGTAGAGGGATCAGTGAGGCTGCAGTGAGCCCTCTCCTGTGCTAACCAGAGATCTGGGGTCTGCTGGGCATGGTTTAAATGCTGGTGTGATGCTTTGGTGTCTCACTGGGTTGTGGAGTCTCCCTCTCTGGAGATATTCAAAACCTGCCTGGATGCATTCCTGTGTCATCTGCTCTAGGTGACCCTGCTCTGGCAGGGGGCTTGGACTGGATGATCTTTCAAGATCCTTTCCAGCACCTAGCATTCTGTGATTCATTCTTCAGGAAGGGCAGCAGCAGCCTCCCCACATCTCTTCTTAGACAACCAGGTTCTGTTGCTGGAAGCTGAAAGGCTCCTGTCAGCAGCATCTTGGCCCTTAAGGATGGAGGAATTGGCCCAAAACAGGGTAGTAAAAGTATCTGGAGATTGGTAAGAAGTTCTCTTCTTCCACTTGAAGAGGAAACCAGTGGCACCAGTGATGGTTTATTGTCCCTCCTCTGTGAGAGGCTCTATTGCCTGGTTGTTGCTCTTATCCCAGGTTTAGGAGCATCTTCTTCACCCAGGACAGATGGATTTGGGAGCATGCTGGCCTCGCAGCTGGGTGGAAGGCGATGGCTGAGCTCTGCCACATCCCAGCTGGGCTGCAGGCTCTGTATGCTGCACCACAGGAGCAAAAGAACCTCCTTAGAGCTGTGTCCCTCAAGGGAGGTGCCAATAGCTGCACCTGGCAGGACCCCTCTGCTGTGTGAATGTGGATGATGTTTTCCACCCTGAGACAGGTGGAAGGGAAGTGTGGGAAGCAGAGTGATGTGTCCTCCTCCCTAGGGGTGTTCAAGGCCAGGCTGGATGAGGCTTTAGCAGCAGAGTCTAGTTGTGAGGTGTCCCTGCTCATGGTGGGGAGGTTGATGATCTCTTAAGGTCCCTTCCAAGCTCAGCCATGGTGTGATACTGGGGTTATCAAGAGGGCATGAGCTCTGGTTTCACCTTTAGCAGGGGCTTTGGAGAGGAAGTTTCCCACCACCCCTTGGCTGTGGGGACCTCCCAGGAACAGGAGTAGGGCTTAGGTGCTGTGAGGTCCCTCATGCCCTGCTCTGTGTTCCCAGAGAGGGTGAGGGTTTGTGCCACTTGTCCTCAAAAGGAATCTGAGGAGCCTGAACTAGGTGTGGTTGAGCTCTGGGTGTTCCCCACCAACACCCAGCTGCCCTTTTGCCACCAAGTCCCTACAAACACTTTCACCTCCTTGAATCCTGGTTTGTAAGATCAGCTTTTGAAATAAGCTTGGCAAGAGAGCAGGGTAAAATTTGAGCCACCACAAGGTCAGGGGTTTCTTCCTCATTTTGTGGCTGCACATCTTGAATCCTGCTTTTCCTGAGTGCTGGTACTGCCCTGCTCAGCTCCTTCCTGGGAGATCTATGAGGCCTGGGATGTTTTTCCCAACCTGGAAGAGAGCTGGGTGGGAATGGCTGGAGCTGGGGGAGCAAATGCCTGTACCTGGCTCCTGGCTCTGCATCTCCCTGTCTGCAGATGAGCTCCTGCTGCCCACTTTTGCTCACTGGGTGGAGGGTGTTTAGCAAGGGCAGAGTGTTTGCAGCTTGCTGTAATGACTCTAAATGATCTGATCTGTTCAAACAAGATCAGGGCTGTTGGCTCTGGATCTGACACCCCCTCTGCTCCAGTGTGCTGGAAATCTGCTTGATTTACTGTTGGGCTCCAGCTTGGGACACTGGTTCCTGCCCCAGCTGTCCCTTTGCCTGATTCAAGCTGGACAAAGATGAACAGGGAAAAAGCTGGGGCAGTGCAGGAGCTGCTCTGCAGTCCCTGAACCGTTTCCTTTGCCCTCCTTAAAAGTGGAGCCAGGCAGCAGTGTTGGAGCCTGCCCAAGGGCTGAGCTGTGGGAAATTCACCTTCAGCAGAGCTGTGCCAGTGATGGTTACATCCTTCAGCTGGTTATTACCTTTGTTTACCTGTGGAGAGGTCACAGGGTGCTGAGCACCCAGCTTTGGTGGGTGTTTGGATCCTTGCTTGGCCTCTCATCACCCTGCTTCAGGCACTGGAGTCTGGTGGTGCTGCCGAGGAGGTTGAGGGCTTGTTGTGGGGAGTGAGTCAGGGGTGTGCCTTAATTCTTCCAGCTCAGGCTGGAGGAAGAGGCTGTGGTTTGAGTTCTGGAGGCTGCTTTTGGTGCTGCAGGGATGAAAGGAGCAGGGGAGGTGGGTGGCCCTGCCTGTCTCAGAAATGAGTGGGGTTTTGGGGTGGCTCAAACATGCTGCAGGACCCAGCGGCTCCGGGAAACCGCAGGAAGGCAGCAGGCTTGATCCACATCCCCTGAGCTGGCTGCAGAAATGCCCTGCTAGGCTTCAAGTTTGCTTTCCAGGCACTTCTGCAGAGCAGGGGCTGACTGTGAGCCAGGCTGGTGAGACTGGAGGGGCTGCTGTAAATCCTCCTTTCCTCCTCCCTCCCTCTCTGGCAGGCCCGATCCGCAGGCAGGCGCAGAGAGCTGCTGCAGCGCAGCCCCGGAGCTCCCACTGCTGGCTGGAGAGTCCTCGACCTAGGGAGCAAAAAAAGGCTCTCCATAAATCCCAGGTAACTGAAGCAGGGAGGAGTGTTTGGCTTCTTGCCCAGGAAGCTGCTGGCTCTCAGGGCAGCCTTGCAGGGCTGGGCTAGCTCGGTGGCACCTTTCCTCCCCTCCCCAGCAGCATCATAGAATCACAGAATTGTTTCACTTGGAAAAGCCCTTTAGGACCTCTGAGTTCAACCATTCTTTAACCCTGCCAAGTCTGGTGCTAAACCATGGCCCTCAGCACCACATCTCTGCAGGTTTTGAACACCAAGGTTGTGCTGCCAGCACTGAAGGCAAGCCCTGAACCCATGCAAACTCTTTTTCTCTTACTGCCTGCCATGCTGGTGCTGCCTGTGTGCTCTTCCTGGTGGGTTCATCCCCCAAATTTTCTCCAGATTCTCTATTTATCCCTGCTGGGGATCCCTCCCCAGCTTGGACAGGGAACAGAGGATACAATTCCTCTGGTGTGCTCACAGGGCATTGCTGCATTTGGCTCTCAAGATGCTCATTTGCATTTTAAAAACGTTTGCAAGCTTTTTTTTTTTCCCTTTTTTTTCCCCTCTCCTTTTTTTTTTTTTTTTTTTTTTCTCTCTTGGCTTTGCTTCCCCTGTTCCTGCCCCTCCAAAGCTGCAAGGCCACTGCAGGCTTTCAAATACAATCCTGCCTGTTGAAGGCAAGATGGTGAAACAGCCCTAAAAAAGAAATCTCCCTGACCTTTAAAGAGGGGCTGTCTGCATCCTGCACTTTGGGCTCCCTCAGCCTGCCAAGCCACAGATCTGCCCTAAACTGCCTGAATTATATAATGCAGCCCCAAGTGCTGGGTGGGAACCTGCTGCTTGTGAAGCAACACTGCTGGAGAAGGGCTGGATTTGGGAAGAGGCTCCTTTTGATCCTGCTGGAGTGTTTGGCTGGGTGCTGGCAGACCTTCAGCTGTGCTTTGCCCTCACTCTGGCATTGGGCTGAGCCCCAGGCTTTGCTCAGTTCCTCTTGCCATGCAGGTGTGAGTAAGGGCTTGGGAGGAATTCTCCCCAGAGAAGTGATTCTTAGATGAGGAGACAAACTCAGGGGAGCCCTCACAGTGGGTACAAGAGCTGCCCAGCCCTTGTCACTGTTCAGTTCAGCTCAGATATCTTCCCTAAAGAAAGGGAAAAAGGGAGAGCTTGAGGTTAAGGGATGGGGCACCCTCCCCTCGGCAGGCTACCCCTCTGGGTGGGATAAGCAGAATAGCTGCTGGTGAGAGAAGCTAGCTGGGGCTGGAGCCTAACAGGAGTAAATGCTGCTGTCTTCAGCAACTGTTTTCTTCCTCCTCATCATCATCCTTGTTAGAGAACCAGCTCCTCAGCAGAGCCTGTGATGTGCCAGCATGGCTGCCAGGAGCTTGCCCTCTCCAGGAGAACGGGACCTGAGGGCTTCCCTGGGTGCTTCATCTTAGTGTGGCTCTTCCCATGAGATCCCAAACTCCTTTCTTCCCCTGGCTTTTCCTTCCCAGAGCTCTGGGTAGTAACTCCAGCAAGGGAACTAAGGAAACTCCCAACCCTTAACCTCTCTGGTCTGCCTTTTCTTGCAGGGACGTGCTGCCAGCTGGAGACCACTATGACAGACTCAAAGTACTTCACCACCACAAAGAAAGGTAAGAGAGGGAGCAGGAGGCTCACACAGTCTTTCTCAAATAATCAGGCTCTTCTTGCACCCTTAAAAGCCAGATGGAGAGGGCTGATCCTTGCAGAGAGGTGCCAGCTCTGCAGGGAGTGCTCTGAGCCCGTGCAGGATGCTGTGACTGACACCTTGCTCTGATGCAGCCAGCTTGGCTTCTGCATTGCCAGGGGGTCAGAGCACCTTGTCACCAGCTCCCCCCCCCCAACCCAGACAAGGCTGTTGGTACCTGAATTATTGGATTCAGCAGTCCAGGAGCAGCTGTGTGGGAGTTGATCCGCACCCTGAGGTGGGGTGGGACAGAAGTGCTGGGAGTGTTCATCTGAAGCACTTTCCAGATGGAGGAATTAACTCAGAGGAAAGCCATGTGGCATCTTCCTCTTCAGTCTGTTTGGCCAGGAGTAGATAAAGAGCTCAGCCTGGCTTCACTGAGCAGAAGGCAATGCCCTTGGGCTGGGGCCACTGATTGCCCCAGCAAGAGGCTGGGCTGCCATGTATGTGCAGAGCAGGGTCTGAGAGCTACCACCACTTGCATGGGCTTCCCAAAATTCACCTGTGTTGGCTCCACTGGTGCTTGCTGGAGTTGTGGTGGGCTCCCCAGGTAGGGGAGGGCTCACAGCAGCCGTGGGGGGTGTGGCTTTGCTCTGTGCTGTGATAAGCCCCACACAGCCCAAAACAGCCACCAAAGAAACCCTGTGTCCCGTGCTGGGGCTGCGGGGTGCTGCTGGTTGTCACTGCTGTGGCACATCCCATCCCTGCAACCCTCCAGGGCTTTCTCAGGGCTGGAGGAGCTGCAGGGATGTGCAGCTTGTCTCTGTTTCCATGGATAAGAACTGAGCCCTCAGAGCAGCCCCAGCCCTCAGTGAGATATTTGGGAAGTTAAATTCCCCTTTTTCCAGCTCTCTGGAGCACCCAGGCTGCAAAGGAACCACAGCATGCAATGAGTGGGAGCTAAGATGACCCTTTCCTGGGATCAGCACCCAGCAGGAGGGGTGGGTGTCCCATGCCCTAACCCTGAGCTCTCCCTTTTCCCCTTCCTTCAGGGGAGATATTTGAGCTAAAAGCTGAACTGAACAGTGACAAGAAGGAGAAGAAGAAGGAGGCAGTGAAGAAGGTGATCGCCTCCATGACCGTTGGTAAAGATGTCAGGTGTGTGCCAGGGGTGCCAAACCACGCCAGGAGGGTGCCTGGGTGGCACGGAGGGCTCCCATTTGCTGTTGCCTCCAGGGGTTTTTGTGCTGGTTTTCACCTTGGGGCAAGGACTGGGTGAGCTCCTGGCCACAGCTTTACCACCTGCTAGGGGAGGAAAATGTTTGTGGGAGCGTGGCTGTCTGGCAGGAAGGGGCTTGCCTGGCTTTGGGGGTAATCTGGCTGAAAGAGGATTGGTCTGGCTGCCAGATCAGTTGTTGGGATTATTGCTGCTTCCTTCAAGGGTTGCTAACAACAAGCAGAGCCCCCTGCTGTGAGCCTGTACAGCAGAGGGGCAGTGGCTCTGCTGCGGTGTCCAGCAGCCTTTTGCAGCCGTTCCAGCCCCAAAGGTCGGGCAGCTGCTTCTCCCTCTTCCCCTGTGCCCATCTGAAGGAGCAGCACGTGGCCTTTCCGTCCCCTCCTCCCCACACTGACCTGTCCCTGCACAGTGTGCTTTTCACAGCCCATTTGAGAGGAGATGGAGGGGAAAAACACACCCTGGGCTCAGTGTTTGGTAAACTGCCGTGGCCCCAGCTCCTGGAGCCTTCTGGCGGTTGGCCACCAGACGAGGCTGAGGACTTGCCTGAGGGCTCAGCAGAAGCTGCATGGATTGGAGAAGAGATGTGCCAGCCCATTTTTGGGAGAGTTGTGTGTATTTTAGGCTTCAAGGAAGCAGTCTGCTAAGCTCACCCCTCCCTGGAAGGCTGGTTCAGCCTGGGCTGAAGCCAGCAGATGTGGGTGGCAGCTCTGCCACAGGAGGACCATCAAAGGGCAGTACCACAGGCTTAGGGTGCCCTGGGTTTGATCCTGTAAGCAATGGTTGCTGGGCTTGCAGTGGCTGAGAAGCCTCCAGGAGCCACAGGACATCTGTCAGGGATAACTCCTCCTGGGACCTTGATTGCCTCTCCTCAGATGGTTTAGAGAGCTGTCTGTGTCTTTAACAGTCTGGATGGTCTGTGGTGAGCCAGCATCTCTGGCAGCTCCAGGGTGTTTAATTCGTAGCAGGAGCAGGTTTGGGATGGGGAAGCTCTGAGCTCCTTGCAGGCATCTCTAATCCATCCTAGTGGAGCATGGTTCTGCTGCAAGGCTCCCTCAGGGCTGTTCCTTACAGCCAGCCCTGGATATTTCACTTCTCTCATGTAATGTTTCTCTTGGAGGAGCACTCAGCAGTTTGCATCAGGACAGGTTTAATGTCCACAGGATCCTAGAAACACAGAATAGTTTGGTTGGAGAAGATCTTTAAGACCATAGAGTTTAATCATTAACCCAGCACTAAACCAGGTCCCCCAGCACCACATCTCCAGGGCTCTAGGAACAGGGACTCCACCACTGCCCTGGGCAGCCTGGGCCAGGCTTGACAACCCTTTTGAGGAAGAAATTTTCTCATGTCCAGCCTGAACCTCTTGAGGCCATCTCCTCTTGTCCTGTCACTTGTTCCTTGGGAGAAGAGACCAACTCTCACCTGGCTCCAGACTCCTCTCAGGGAGCTGTAGACAGTGAGAAGGTCTTTCCTCAGCCTCCTCTTCTCCAGGCTGAACAACTCCAGTTGCCTCAGCTGCTCCTCACCAGCCCTGTTCTCCAGACCCTCTGCTACCCTTCTCTGGACCTGCTCCAGCCCCTCCATGTCCTTCCAGGAGTGAGGGGTACAAAACTGAACCCAGTATTTCAGGTGTGGCCTCACCAGTGCCCAGTACAGGGGGACAATCAGTTCCCTACTCCTGTTGGCCATGCTATTGTTGATCCAAGCCAGGGTGCTGGTGGCCGCCTTGGCCACCTAGGCATATGCTGGCTCACCTTCAGCTGCTGTTGACCAACACCTCCTGGTCCTTTTCCACTGGCCAGTTTATAACCACCATGTCTCAGGCCTGGAGTGTTCATGGGGTTGTTGTGACCCAAGTACTGGATGATGGTCTTGCACCTTTTCCCAGGGCAGTGGACACCCAGTGGAGCTGGGATCCAGCAGAGCCATGTGGGAGAGCTCATTTTCAGTCCATCAGGGGCTGTTTGAGCTGCTCTTGATACAGCTCCCTAAAGAAATGCCCTGGTTTGGATGATTTCACAGGATGTTAGGGGTTGGAAGATCATCCAGTCCAACCCCCCTGCCAGAGCAGGAGCAGAGAATCCAGCACAGGTCACACAGGAATGCATCCAGATGGGGCTTGAAAGTCTCCACAGAAGGAGACTCCACAACCTCTCTGGGCAGCCTGTTCCAGGGCTCTGGGAGCCTCCCAGGGAAGAAGTTCCTCCTCATGTTGAGGTGGAACCTCCTGTGCTGGGATTTATAAGCATTGCCCCTTGTCCTATCTCAGGGTGCAATGGAGAAGAGCCTGTCCCCCACCCTCAGATAATTAGAAACATTCATTAAATCCCCTCTCAGACTTCTCTTTTCCAGACTAAGCAGCCCCAGGGCTCTCAGCCTCTCCTCCCAGGGCAGTGCTCCAGACCCTGCATCAACCTGGTAGCCTCTGTTGGACTCTCATCAGTAGATCTTTGTCCTTCTTTAACCAGATCTGCTGCAGGATGGGCTCAGCTTCTGTGAGACCTGGGGTTTGCTGGCTTCAGGAGTAGGTTGAGCCATGCAAGGGGATGGCCACATGCCTGGGGAGGTGTGGGGGTCTCCTTCCTCCAGCTCCTCAGTGTGGCCATGTCCTGTGTTTCAGTGCTCTCTTCCCAGATGTGGTAAACTGCATGCAGACGGACAACCTGGAGCTGAAGAAGCTGGTCTACCTCTACCTGATGAACTATGCCAAGAGCCAGCCAGACATGGCCATCATGGCAGTCAACACCTTTGTGAAGGTGAGAGGAGAGGGCTGCATGCCCCAGGGCCACAGGCTGCAGCCCCACCACCGCCATTACCGCTTTCCCTGGAGGCCACCACCCCGAGCTGCTCTGTAACCTGTTCCAAAGGCTGACAAAGCCCTGGAGCAGGCTGCCCACAGAGGTTGTGGAGTCTCCTTCTCTGGAGAGATTACAAACCTGCCTGGCCATTGTGATCTCGGGCATGCTGCTGTGGGTGCCCCTGTTTTAATCTCTAGAGGTTCCTTCCAGCTCTCATTCTGCTGGGATTCTGTGAAAGGAGAGAGTGTGGGCAGGTTTCCAGACCCTCTCTTTCTCTCTCTCTCCCTCCCTCCCTCCCTCTCTTTCTCTCCCTCCCTCCCTCCCTCCCTCTCTTTCTCTCCCTCCCTCCCTCCCTCCCTCCCTCTCTTTCTCTCCCTCCCTCCCTCCCTCCCTCTCTTTCTCTCCCTCCCTCCCTCCCTCCCTCCCTCTCTTTCTCTCCCTCCCTCCCTCCCTCCCTCTCTTTCTCTCCCTCCCTCCCTCCCTCTCTTTCTCTCCCTCCCTCCCTCCCTCCCTCCCTCCCTCTCTTTCTCTCCCTCCCTCCCTCCCTCTCTTTCTCTCCCTCCCTCCCTCCCTCTCTTTCTCTCCCTCCCTCCCTCCCTCTCTTTCTCTCCCTCCCTCCCTCCCTCTCTTTCTCTCCCTCCCTCCCTCCCTCTCTTTCTCTCCCTCCCTCCCTCCCTCTCTTTCTCTCCCTCCCTCCCTCCCTCTCTTTCTCTTTCTCCCTCCCTCCCTCCCTCCCTCCCTCTCTTTCTCTTTCTCCCTCCCTCCCTCCCTCCCTCTCTTCTCTTTCTCCCTCCCTCCCTCCCTCCCTCTCTTTCTCTTCTCCCTCCCTCCCTCCCTCCCTCTCTTCTCTCTCCCTCCCTCCCTCCCTCCCTCTCTTTCTCTCTCCCTCCCTCCCTCCCTCTCTTCTCTCTCCCTCCCTCCCTCCCTCCCTCTCTTTCTCTCTCCCTCCCTCCCTCCCTCTCTTTCTCTCTCCCTCCCTCCCTCCCTCTCTTTCTCTCTCCCTCCCTCCCTCCCTCTCTTTCTCTCTCCCTCCCTCCCTCCCTCTCTTTCTCTCTCCCTCCCTCCCTCCCTCTCTTTCTCTCTCCCTCCCTCCCTCCCTCTCTTTCTCTCTCCCTCCCTCCCTCCCTCTCTTTCTCTCTCCCTCCCTCCCTCCCTCTCTTTCTCTCTCCCTCCCTCCCTCCCTCTCTTTCTCTCTCCCTCCCTCCCTCCCTCTCTTTCTCTCTCCCTCCCTCCCTCCCTCTCTTTCTCTCTCCCTCCCTCCCTCCCTCTCTTTCTCTCTCCCTCCCTCCCTCCCTCTCTTTCTCTCTCCCTCCCTCCCTCCCTCTCTTCTCTCTCCCTCCCTCCCTCCCTCTCTTTCTCTCTCCCTCCCTCCCTCCCTCCTTTCTCCCTCCCTCCCTCCCTCCCTCCCTCCCTCCCTCCTCCCTCCCTCCCTCCCTCCCTCTCTTTCTCCCTCCCTCCCTCCCTCCCTCTCTTTCTCCCTCCCTCTCTTCTCCCTCCCTCTCTTTCTCCCTCCCTCTCTTTCTCCCTCCCTCTCTTTCTCCCTCCCTCTCTTTCTCCCTCCCTCTCTTTCTCCCTCCCTCTCTTTCTCCCTCCCTCTCTTTCTCCCTCCCTCTCTTTCTCCCTCCCTCTCTTTCTCCCTCCCTCTCTTTCTCCCTCCCTCTCTTTCTCCCTCCCTCTCTTTCTCCCTCCCTCTCTTCTCCCTCCCCCTCTCCCTCCCCTCTCTTCTCCCTCCCTCTCCCTCCCTCCCTCTCTTTCTCCCCTCCCTCCCTCCCTCCCCCTCCCTCCCCTCCCTCTCCCCTCCCTGTCCCCTCCCTCTCCCCTCCCTGTCCCTCCCTCTCCCCTCTCTCTCCCTCCCTCTCCCTCCCTCTCCCTCCCTCTCCCTCCCTCTCCCTCCCTCTCCCTCCCTCTCCCTCCCTCTCCCTCCCTCTCCCTCCCTCGCCCTCCCTCTCCCTCCCTCTCCCTCCCACTCCCTCCCTCTCCCTCCCTCTCCCTCCCTCTCCCTCCCTCTCCCTCCCTCTCCCTCCCTCCCTCCCCCTCCCTCCCCCTCCCTTCCCTCCTTCCCCTCCCTCCCACTCCCTCCCACTCCCTCCCACTCCCTCCCCTCTCCCCCCCACTCCCTCCCCACTCCCTCCCACTCCCTCCCACTCCCTCCCACTCCCTCCCACTCCCTCCCCCTCCCTCCCCCTCCCTCCCCCTCCCTCCCCCTCCCTCCCCCTCCCTCCCCCTCCCTCCCCCTCCCTCCCCCTCCCTCCCCCTCCCTCCCCCTCCCTCATCCCTACAGGACTGTGAGGACCCCAACCCGCTGATCCGGGCTCTGGCTGTCCGGACCATGGGCTGCATCCGTGTGGACAAGATCACGGAGTACCTATGTGAGCCCCTGCGCAAGTGCCTGAAGGATGAGGACCCCTATGTGCGCAAGACTGCCGCCGTCTGCGTGGCCAAGCTGCACGACATCAACGCCCAGCTGGTGGAGGACCAGGGCTTCCTCGACACCCTTAAAGACCTCATCTCCGACTCCAACCCCATGGTGATTATTTCATTGGATCATTAGGTTGGGAGAGACCTTAGAGGTCATCTACTCCAACCTCCCCACCACGGGCAGGGACACCTCTCAGCTAGGCTTGGGTGCTTAAGGCCTCATCCAGCCTGGCCTTGAATGCCTCCAGGGAGGAGCCATCTGCAACCCCCCCAACCTCGTTCCAGAGTCTCACCACCTTTGTGCTGAAAAACTTCTTCCTAAGCTCCAGTCTAACTCTGCTCTCCCTCAGCTTCAAATCATTCCCCCTTGTCCTACACACCCTTAGGAAAAGTCCCTCTACAGCCTGCAGACTGGTTTTGGGGACAGCTCTTTCCGAGGGCTGTGTTGCTGTGTTCCTTGTCTCCTGGCTGGAAGGTTTCTCCAGTTCATTGGCAGTGTTACTGCTCTGTTCCCAGCATGAGGGAGGCTGGGCAGGGACTGTTCAGAAGGGCCTGTGGGGACAGGACAAAGGGCAATAGTTCGGAGCTGGAGCAGGGCAGATTTAGGTTGGACATCAGGAGGAAGTTCTGCACAATGAGGCTGGGGAGACACTGGAACAGGTTGCTCAGGGCTGTGGTTGCAACCCCATCCCTGGAGACCTTCAAGATCAGCCTTGGTCAGGGTCGGAGGAGGGTTTGGACAAGATGATCTTTTCAGGGTCTTTTCCAACCCTATACAATCTGTGAATCTGTGAGGCTGCCCTGGCAAGCTTGGAGCAGGAGATCGTAGAATCATAGATTTGTTTGGGTTGGCAAAGCCCTCTAAGATTGAGTCCAGCCATCAACCCACCACCACCATGGCCATCAAACCATGTCCACACATTTCTTGAAGACTTCCAGGGATGGTGACTCCACCACCTCCCTGAGCAGCCTGTTCCAATGCCTGACAATAGGCAGGAGAACTCTCTGTGGCTCACAGACTTTAGGTGGGCATTTGCAAAAATTCTCTTCCCTCATTTGCTGTTCTTCCAAACAGCAGTTTGAGTTTTGGCCATTTGCAATATTGATCCAGATCCTGGAATCAAAGAGAGAGTGGCAGAATGGCTCTGTCACCACCTAGCTGATGGCTCTTGCCTCTGCTGAGGGTTTCCCAGCAGCTGGGCTTTAGTCTCTGTGCCTTTCCCCAGATGTGAGTGACTTCAAAGCTGCTTTCCCCAGGAGTTCTTTACCCTGGGCCTTTGTTGCTCTCCAGATGTTGCCAGTGGCACAGCAGCAAGCCCAGGAGCTGCTGCAGAAAGCCATGGGGCTCCTCAGAGCTGCCTGGGGAAAGAGAGGGAAGTAGGCTGCTCCCTGCTGGGGTGGGGCCAAGGCTGGCTTCTGCTGAACATGTGTGAAGCATGGGTGGTGAGGCCATGCTGGTGGTGATTGCTCATCTCCTGAGCACCAGCTGCTGGGGAGGAGAAGCTGGTGCCCAGATGTTGCTGGGATGTGAGGTGTTGATACAGAGGATTCATAGATGGATAGAATGGTTTGAGCTGGAAAGGACCCTAAAGGTCATCTAGTTCCAACCTCCTGCCATGAGCAGGGACACCTCCCACCAGCCCAACCTGCCCTTGAACACCTCCAGGGAGGGGACATCCACAGCCTCCCTGGACAACCTGTTCCAGTGTCTCACCACCCTCACTGGAAGGAATTTCTTCCTCATCTCCAGTCTCAATCTGCTCTCCTCAAGCTTCAATCCATTGTCCCTTGTCCTGTCACTACAAGCCCTTACAAAAAGTCCCTCCCCAGCTCTCCTGTAGCCCCCTTCAGGTACTGGGAGGCTGCTCTGAGGTCTTGCTTGGAGCCTTCTCTTCTCCAGGCTGAACAGCCTCAACTCTCTCAGCCTTTCATTATAGGGGAGGTGGTCATCTGCTGACACCAGCTTTCCCCTGGGCTGCTGAACCACTGTTTGGTGTCACCTAACCTGTCCTTGTCCCCTCTGGCAGGTAGTAGCCAATGCAGTAGCAGCACTCTCGGAAATAGCAGAGTCTCACCCCAGCAGCAACCTCCTGGACCTCAACCCTCAGTCCATCAACAAGCTGCTCACAGCCTTGAATGAGTGCACTGAGTGGGGCCAGATCTTCATCCTGGACTGCCTAGCAAACTACATGCCCAAGGATGACCGGGAAGCCCAGAGGTGAGGGAGCTTCTGGCTGCTGCTGGGGCAGTGCTGCCCTCAGGGTACCCCAGAGCAGGGCTGGGAAGGGAAGGTGGAGAGGCAGGTATGGACTGAAGGGCCTGACACTGCTGCTCCTCCTCTAAGAAGCATCTTTATCCTCCTGACTCTTGGAGTCCTGCTGTAGGAGGTGGGACAGTGGGCATCTGCTGGCCATTGTGCCTTGGGCACAGCCATCTGGAGATGGCCATGGTCCCATAATGAGTCCTGTCCCTGTGTTGGCACAGGGACTGTGCTTCTCCTGCTGCTTCAGAATGTGGCCTTGCCATGCAGCAAGGGACAACAGGCACTCAGGAGCTTGGAAAAGGGGTCACTGCAACAGGGTTTTGCAGGGGCTGGGAAATCAGATTCATGGAATGGTAGGAGTTGGAAGGGACTTCTGGAGTTTATCCAGTCCAGCCCCCCTGCTAAAGCAGGGCACCCACAGCAGCTTGCCCAGCATCACAATGGCCAGGTGGGTTTGGAATCTCTCCAGAGAAGGAGACTCCACAACCTCTCTGGGCAGCCTGCTCCAGGCCTCCAGCACCCTCACACCAGAGGATTTTCTCCTGTTCAGATAGAACCTCCTGGGTTCCAGTTTGTGCCCTCTGCCCCTTGTCCTGTTGCTGGGCACCACTGCCAAGAGTCTGGCCCCAGCTCTTGCTCCCCACCCTTTAGCTCTTGCTGAGTATTAAATAACCTTCCCCAGGGTGTTTAAGAACCAGTTCAGCACCTCTTGGGAAGGTCTTGAGCTGCTGAGCCATCCTGCTGCAGACTCTGCAGTGCCTGGTAGCTGAGCTATGACCATTCTCTTCCCCTTCTCCTTCCCCTCACCTGGGACACCTCCAGCATCTGCGAGCGGGTGACACCCAGGCTGTCCCATGCCAACTCAGCAGTGGTGCTGTCAGCAGTGAAGGTGCTGATGAAGTTCATGGAAATGCTGTCAAAGGACCTGGATTATTATGGGACACTGCTGAAGAAGCTGGCCCCACCACTGGTCACCCTGCTGTCTGCAGAGCCCGAGCTGCAGTACGTGGCCCTGCGCAACATCAATCTCATCGTGCAGAAGAGGTGAGTGCCTCGGTGTGTGCCTGGAGGCACAGCCTGGCTTCACCATTCCCTCTTCCCTGTGGATGCTGCCTCCCTGTCCTTCAATCCCTCTGATTCTGGTGGTGGGGCTTTATCTGTTGTTTTTGTTGTTTGTTTTTTTTTTCTCTTATTATTTAAACCCCGAAGTCTGGGCACAGAGAATGTGGTGAGGCAATGAGCAGGGAGCTGAGTTGGGATCCTCAGGAGGGTTTTCTTTAATTTGTTGTTTTTTTTTGGATGAGCAAAGGGTGGAAAAGCCAAAGAGTGAGACTTTGGCTGAGTCATGAAACATCTGGTGAGAGATTTTGGTGAGATCAGCTCATTTCTCTGCAGCTAGCCTCTCGGAGTAAGTGCTGAGAGTCCTTTTGTCCCTTTCCTGATCTAAAGTCACCAATGGGCAGGAGGTGTCCAAAGCCCCTCACATGTACCCTGAGCAGAACTGGCCAGCTGGAGAGCTGTGCTCCATGGTGACAGCCCTGGTCAGATGATTTGTTGTCCTACCAGCTAGCTCTGGGGTTGTCTTTTAAAAATAGCAGAAATTGCTGGGAGAAGTGGAAAGCAATTAGTGTCCCTGTGAGCAGGAATGTGGCAGACAGCTTGGCTCCTTGGAGCTGTTCCTGGCCTCTCTCTTTCCCAGCTTAGAGAGAGATGAGAAAGGTCCAGCCTAGCCCTGAGGTGTGGGTTTGCATCCCTGCTTTCCACAAGACATCCCTCCCAACCTTGGCAAGACAATTGGTTGCTCTTGTATGCAGCAAGATTGTGCTGTTCCCCTGAGTGCTGGCAAAGGGGAGCCAAAGGACAGAGTCCTGAGTTCCTTGGCATTGAATGGGCCCTCAAAGCCTTGTCCTTGTGGCCAAGGAGCCTCCTGGCCCACAGTTGTTCACTCTCCAGCTCTGGGGTTCCGCAGCTTGTGTCCTTGAGCCTTCAGCTCCAGGCTCAGCTAAGGAGTGCTGAGTCACGCTTTGGACTGGCTCACAGAGGGATGGATTTGCACAGGCTTGGGGCATTAGCTGGCTGCAGGGTCAGGAGAATAAATCCCCATCCATCCCCTGGCCAGTGTGCACCTTTCTGAAGAGAACAACTCCCTTTCTGCCTGCTAGTCACTGCCTGGGTCAGAACCTGGAGGTGGGAGCAGAGCTCAGACTGGTTTCGTAGGAAGGGACATCTAAAGGTTATCCAGGGCAGTCCCCCTGCAGCCAGCAGGGACAGCTGCAATTAGAGCAGGTTGCTCACAGCCCCAGACAACCTCACCTGGCATGTCCCACATCTGTGGCCAACGTGGGACAGGCTCTCAGCACCGTCAGTGTCAAATATTTCTCCTTTCTCTCCACTCTGAATCTCCCTCTTTTAATTTCAAGCCATCACCTCTTGCCCTGGCACAACAGGCCCTGCTCACAAGTCTGTCCCCAGGTTTTCTGATTGACTCCTTCCAGAAATGAAAGGCCACCAGAAGGTCTCTCTATAGCCTTTTCTTCTCCAGGCAGAACAAGCTCAACTCTCAGCCTGGCCTCACAGCAGAGGGCTTCCAGCCCTCCCAGCATTGCTGTGGCCTCCTCTGGCCCTGCTCCAACAGGTCCCTGTCTGTGCTGAGGACTCCAGAGCTGCCCCAGCACTGCAGGTGGGGGTCTCAGCAGAGCACAGCAGAGGGGCAGAATCCCCTCCCTGCCCCTGCTGCCCACACTGCTGGGGATCAGCCCAGGGCAGGGCTGGCTCTGGGCTGGCAGTGCTGGGTGCCAGCTCCTGTTGCTTCTGCCAGTAAAGAAATCTTTCAACAGCAGTGTTTGGTGTCCAGAAAGCTGTGGAGAAAGCCATGGTTTCTGGCAGGTGCTTGGTGTCTCTGTGGTGACAGGTGAAGGGCAATGTGTGTCTGCCTTAATCCCTGCCTCCTGTGCTGCAGGCCTGAGATCCTGAAGCACGAGATGAAGGTGTTCTTCGTCAAGTACAACGACCCCATCTATGTCAAGCTGGAGAAGCTGGACATCATGATCCGCCTGGCTTCCCAGGCCAACATTGCTCAGGTCAGGCTCTGGGCCCCAGGGCGGGGGGGAGCAGGGGCTCTCAGCCCCACCAGGAGGGGATTCACAGTATCACAGCATCACAGTGTATCAGAGGGTGGAAGGGACCTAAGAGCTCATCAGGTCCAACCCCCCTGCCAGAGCAGGATCACTTAGGATTCAGCCGAGTAACCCCAGGCCCAGCTTTGCAGGATGCAGACCAGAGTAGCTGCACCTCCCTGTTAGCTTCTGCTGGGTCACTGCCTGGCATGTCTGGTGGCTTTCCTTGCTGCCAGGCCAGGCTCTCATTGCCTGGTCTTCTCTGGCAGGTTCTGGCAGAGCTGAAGGAATATGCCACCGAGGTGGACGTGGACTTCGTGAGGAAGGCGGTGAGGGCCATCGGCCGCTGTGCCATCAAGGTGGAGGTGAGCACTGTACCACTTGGCTCCTGGTGGCAGCTGGGGCTGGCTTCTCCAGCATGTACTAGAGAGATCTCACCCCAGGAGTTGGATTCATAGAATGGTTTTGTTTGGAAGGGACCTCAAAGATCATCCAGTTCCAACCCCCTGTCCCATGGGCAGGGACACCTTCCACTAGGCCAGGTTGCTCAAGGTCTCATCTAACCTGGCCTTGAGCCACTTCCAGGGAGAGGGCATCAATGACCTCCCTGGGCTTAGCACTGTCTATGAGCTGGAGTCAACCTGGGCCTGGGGATGAGCTACAGTGGTCCCATGAGGCACAGCACAAGGTGTGAGGAGGGTTTTTCACCCCATTACCATTTGCCACTGGAGAGGTTTTAGGATTGCGCTCACCCCATGCTCTGTCTTCTGAGGAGCAGTTGAGGGACCTGGGGTTGCTTAGTCTGGAGAAAAGGAGGCTGAGGGGACACCTTCTGGCTCTCTACAACTTGCTGAAAAGAGGTTGGAGTGAGGTGGGGGTTGGTCCCTTTTCCTAAGGAACAAGTGATAGGACAAGAGGAAATGGCCTCAAGTTGCCCCAGGGGAGGTTTGGGGTGGACACAAGGAACAATTTCTTCCCCAAAAGGCTGTCAAGGCCTAGCTTGGACTGCCCAGGGCAGTGGGGGAGTTGCCATCCCTGGAAGGATTTTGAAGCCATGGAGATGTGGTGCTGAGGGACATGGTTTGGTGGTGCTCTGGCAGTGCTGGGTTAGTGGTTGGACTTGATGATCTTAAAGGTCTTTTCCAACCACACCGTTCTGTGGTGCTGTTGACAATCCAGCAGATGACACAAGTGGCTTGTTCAGGGACTGTAGGGAGGGAACTGCCACCTTACTGAGGGGCTTTGCTTCTCCTCAGGGGTGATCTGAGGAAGGAGGTCATTGAACACCTTGCTCAAACAATGGCTCTGCATGGCCCAGGCCAATTTCCAGACCAGGTTGTATAGCTTTGAGCCTGCTGATCCTGCGCTGGGTTCGCTGCAAAGCATCCTCCATCAAGTGGGACAAAAACCCTCAGCACCAGCAAGGGCACTGGAGGAGCCAGCACAGGAGGCTGGCTCAGGTTTGCCTCCTACCAAGAGCTGAGCCTGGATCCCTTCCCGATCTCCAGTGGGATTTGTCACCACAGAAACGCAACCTCTAGAGATCACCCAGTCCACCCCCCCTGCCAAAGCAGGACCACCTAGGACAACCCTACAGGAACACATCCAGATAGGTCTTGAAAATCCATGACCTGAGCTCTTTGTCCCTTGATGTTCATTCTGAGCACTGTGGCTGTGCAGAGCCAAACTAAGGCAAGGTGCAAGGTGCTGCTGCTCCAGCAAGTCAAGGTCTGGGCTCAGTGCTTCATTCCTGAAATGCATCCTGTGGGATGAGGGAGCAAAAGCTGTGGTGGAAGAGGAGGCTCTGGGAGCATGCAGGGGGGTGAGGAGGAGCCAGACATGGCTGGGAAGGGGAAACCACATGGGTCTGGGTTGGGTCGGGGGGTGATGCAGAGGGGCTAAGGCAGTGAGGAGGAGGGGGAGGGACAGTGAGGCTTTGGTGGGGGGAGCTAAGGTCAGAGCTGCTGAGTGACCAAGTCCCCCCCAGCAATCGGCTGAGCGCTGCGTCAGCACCCTGCTGGACCTCATCCAGACCAAGGTCAACTACGTGGTGCAGGAGGCCATCGTCGTCATCAAGGACATCTTCCGCAAGTACCCCAACAAGTGCGTGGCCTGCAGGGCTCGGGGGCATGCTCCTGCTCCAGATAGGTTCTTTCTCCTCCTCTCTGCTTTGGTGGGGGGCAGCTTACAAAGAGCCAGGCATGGGGGCCTCCTGGTGAGACAGTTGTGCACTTGCAGCCCGGAAAGCCAACCACATCCTGGGCTGCATCGAGAGAAGCACAGCCAGCAGGTGGAGGGAGGGGATTCTGCCCCTCTGCTCTGCTCTGGTGAGACCCCACCTGGAGTACTGCATCCAGTGCTGGAGCCTCTATTACAAGAAGGATCTGGAGGTGCTGGAACGTGTCCAGGGAAGGGCCACAAGGATGAGCAGAGGGCTGGAGCTCCTCTCCTATGAGGACAGACTGAAAGAGTTGGGGCTGTTCAGTCTGGAGAAGAGAAGGTTCCAAGGTGACGTTCTTGTGGCCTCCCAGTATCTTAAGGGGGCTACAAGAAAGCTGGGGAGGGACTTCTTAGGATGTCAGGTAGTGATAGGACCAGGGGGAATGGAACAAAACTAGAAGTGGGGAGATTCAGATTAGATGTTAGGAAGAAGTTTTACACCATGAGGGTGATGAGACACTGGCACATGCAGGGGGGGTGTGGAAGCCTCATCCCTGGAGGTTTTTAAGATCAGGCTGGATATGGCTCTGAGCAACCTGATCTAGTGTGAGGTGTCCCTGCCCATGGCAGGGGGGTTGGAACCGGATGATCCTTGAGGTCCCTTCCAGTCCTGACAATTCTATGATTCAATCAGTCTGCCTGGAGCAAAGGTGGCTTTGGATTTTATGGTTTGGGGCTGTGATCACCAGTCAGTGCTGCTGTCCCAGGAGTTCCACTGGCAGTAGGAAAGCTGTCCCCAGCCCCAGCAACATCCTCAGCCCCCTGCTGATGGTAGTTCCAGATTGGTCGATTCGTAGAATGGTTTGGGTTGGAAGGGACCTCAAAGCTCATCCAATTCCAACCCCCCTGCCATGGGCAGGGACACCTCCCACCAGCCCAGGTTGCTCAAGGCCTCATCCAGCCTGGCCTTGAACATCTCAAGGGAGGAGGCATCTACAACCTCCCTGGGCAACCTGTTCCAGTGTCTCACACCCTCACTGGAAAGAATTTCTTTCTAATCTCCAGTTTCAATCTGCCCTCCTCAAGCTTCAATCCAGAGATCCAAACAGGTAGGAGCTGCCAGAGAACTCGAGGTTCCTCAAGTCAGCACAAACCATCTCTGGCTCTTAATTCAACCCTCCTGGGGTGAGGGCAGCAGGAGGAGAAGGGAGTCTTCTAGCTTCTCTGGGCTGAATCCTGATCACTGCCTGGTCATGAAGTCCTACATTAGTGATGGAGTTAGTGACCAGCAGGGGCTCAGCAGAGCTGCTGGTGACTCGGGGCTGCTGCAGAAAGGAGGGACATCAGCGGAGCAGGGCTGAGAAATTCATTCAGCAGCAAGGCTGAAGAGCAGACAACATGTTCTGGGGCTGAGGAAGGCTTGGTGTGGGCAGTGTCACACCAAGCTGCAGTCCTGGGGAGAGAGGCCAGCTGCAGGCAGCTGGGAAAAGCTCTTCATGGTGTCCTCAGCACCGTCCTCGTTCTTGCTGAGGGTGATGTGATGTGGTTTGGAGCTAGGGCAGAGCTGGGATTTGGGTTTCTTGCTTTCAGTGAAGGTTTCTCACCTTCCTTGAAGGTATGAGAGTGTCATTGCCACCCTGTGTGAGAACCTGGACTCCCTGGACGAGCCTGAGGCACGGGCAGCCATGATCTGGATCGTGGGCGAGTACGCGGAGCGCATCGACAACGCCGACGAGCTGCTGGAGAGCTTCCTGGAGGGCTTCCACGATGAGAGCACCCAGGTGCAGTGGGGTGGCCTGCTCTGGCCACCAGCAGGACCAGCTGGCTGAGGGCTGGCACTGGGACAAAGCTTGTGCTGATGGAAGTGCAGTGTGAAGTTGCTCTAGGAGGGTCTTTGTACTCGGCTCTGGTGAGGCCACAGCTTGAGCACTGTGTCCAGTTTTGGGCACCTCAGTACAGGAGAGATGTGGAGGTGCTAGAGCCAGTACAGAGGAGGGCAAGGAAGCTGTGAAGGCCCTGGAGAGTAAATCTGATGAAGAACAACTGAAGGAGCTGGGGATGGTTAGTTTGGAAAAGAGGAGGCTGAGGGGAGATCCCATTGCTCTCTACAATTGCCTGAAAGGACATTGTGGAGAGGTTGGTGCTGGTCTTTTCTCACAGGTAATTAGTGATAGAGCAAGAGGGAATGGCCTCAAGCTACAACTGGGTAGGTTTAGACTGGAGACTAGGAAACATTTCCCAGCAGGAGTGGTCAGGCATTGGAATGTGCTGCCCAGGGAGGTAGTTGAGTCACCAACCCCGGATGTGTTTAAAGGTGGCTTGGATGTGGTGCCTGGGGCTATGGTTTAGGGGTGAACCTTGTACAGTAGGGTCCTGGGTTGGACTTGGTGATCCTGAGGGTCTTTTCCAACCTGAATATTTCTGTGATTCCTCAAGGTGTTTGCTTTGCAGGCACTCAGGGCAGTGGTGTCCCACAGCGGCTTTGGGTGTGGAACGTGGCCCATGAAATGCCACCATGGTGGTGTCTCAAGCACCCTTCCCCTTTAGTAGCTGGGAGGGACCAGGTCTTTCCTCTGTGCCAGGACAGGATCAGCCCTTTGGAGATGGAAAACAAAGTCAGACAGCTGGAATGAGCAGAGGGATGTGCCTGCTCCTTGTTTGGGCATGTTCAGCCTGGGGAAGGGAAGGCTCCAGGGAGACCTGGTGGCCTTTCAGTACTAGAAGGTGCCAATCGGAAAGCTGGGGAGAGACTTTGGAGCAGGGCCTGCTGTGACAGGACAAAGGGTGATGGTTTGAAACTAAAAGGGAGATTCAGAGTGGAGAGAAGGAAGAAATGTTTGACACTGAGGGTGCTGAGAGCCTGTCCCAGGTTGGCCAGAGAGGTGGGAGATTCCCCATGCCTGGAGGCATTCCAGGTGAGGTTGTTTGGGGCTGTGAGCAACCTGCTGTAGTTGCAGCTGTCCCTGCTGGCTGCAGGGTGTGGGACTGGATGACCTTTAAAGGTTCTTTAGAACCCAGCCCAGTCTGTGGTTCTGGGATGGAGCACTGAGGCTGGTGGCTTTGCCTGTGGAAATTTTGGGGGGTTTCCATCCATGGAAACTTCTCCAACCCTACTGTGCAGAACACCATGAAACTGAGTCACAGTGAGCAGGGGAAAAGCAGGAAATGCAAACCAGCAAAGCCAGTGCTCCCACCTGCCCTGTCTCAGGGCTGAAGGCACCATCAGAGGTGACTTGCTGCTGTGTGTCCTGCTAACAGCCAGAGGATGCTCTGGGCACCACCCTTGTGGGATGGTGTGACCCAGTGCCAGGGCCTTGCCCAGTGACCTCCATATCAACTCATGGCTCTGGAGAGCTGAGGGTGCAGTAAGCAGCTTGCAAGGGCTGCAGACCTGGCTGGGAGCCATGCAGAGTGTCCTGACACTTGTCCCCACCCCTCAGGCTGTCCCCATGTGCTTGCTGCCTTGAATGGCTGCTGGGGGCAACATGCACCTGTCCTTGCCCAGCAGTGGTGTCATCTGGCTGGCTGGCTGTCCCTATCCCTGCCTGTCCGCCCACAGGTTCAGCTGCAGCTGCTGACAGCCATTGTGAAGCTGTTCCTGAAGAAGCCCACTGAGACCCAGGAGCTGGTGCAGCAGGTGCTGAGCCTGGCCACACAGGTGGGTAACAGCTCAGGCGTGAGCAAAGAGCTTCCCCTGGCCTTCACCACCCACCCTGAGTGTCAGTGGCTGGGTGATGCAGAACCCGTGACAGGAGGCAGATAATTGGAGCTTAACTCTGGAAGAGATGAGAGGTTTAAGTCCTGGAGAGTGAGGCCACCACCACCTGTGGCACAGGAGGCATCTTGTGCTCTTTCCCTGCTAAGGCTGGGGTAGCCTCTGTGCAACAGAGGTGGGTAGCAATAGCCTGGTAGAATTGGTTGGTTGGAAGAGGTCTTTAAGGTCATCCAACCACTAACCCAGCACTGCCAGGTCACCACTAAACCATGTCCCTCAGCACTGCATCTACAGGGCTGTGAAACCCTTCTGAGAACAGGAACTCCACCACTGCCCTGAGCAGCCTTTTCCAGGTCTTGACAACCCTTTTGGGGAGCAAATTGTTTCTCAGGCCCAGCCTAAACCTCCCCCAGTGCAACCTGAGGCCGTTTCCTCTTGTCCTGTCTCTTGTTCCTTGAGAGAAGAAACCAACCCCACCTGGCTCCAGCCTCCTTTTGAGGGAGCTGTGGAAATCTAGAAGGTGTCCCCTCAGCCTCCAGGCTGAACAACCACGTTTCTCTCAGCTGCTCTTCACCAGCCCTGTTCTCCAGACCCTTCCCCAGCCTCCTTGTCCATCTCTGGACTTGCTTCATCCCCTCAATGTCCTTCTTGGAGTGAGAGGCCCAAAACTGACCCCAGTGTATTTGAGGTGCAGGCTCACCATTGCAGAGTACAGGGGGACAACCCCTGCCTGGTCCTGCTGGCTACACCATTGCTGATCCAGGCCAGGATGTTGGTGGCCTTCTGGCCACCTCAGCACATGCTGGCTCCTCTTCAGCTTCTGCTGCCTGACACCTTCAGGTTCTTTTCCACTGGGCAGTTTCCAACCACTCTGCCCCAAGCTTGTAGCCTTCCTGGGGCTGTTGTGACTGAAGTCCACTTGTCCTTGCTGACCTCATCCCATCAGTGCAGCCTGGCCAGATCACAGAATCAACCAGGTTGGAAGAGACCTCCAAGATCATCAAGTCCAACCTATCACCTAGCCCTATCTAATCAATTAGACCATGACACTAAGTGCCTCATCCAGGCTCTTCTTAAACACCTCCAAGGATGCTGACCCCACCACCTCCCTGGGCAGCACATTCCAATGGGCAATCTCTCTGTGAAGAGCTTCTTTCTAAGATCAACTCTAAACCTCTCCCTGCACAGCTTGAGACTCTGTCCTCTTCTGCTGTTGCTGGTTACAGTGTTACAGTCTCACAGTATATCAGAGGTTGGAAGAGACCTCAAGAGATCATGGGGTCCAACCCCCCTGCCAGAGCAGCATCACTCAGGGTAGTCTGCACAGGAATGCATCCAGGTGAGTTTGGAAAGTCTCCAGAGAAGGAGACTCCACAACCTCCCTGGGCAGCCTGTTCCAGTGCTCTGTCACCCTCACTGTAAAGAAGTTTCTCCTCATGTTGAGCTGAAATCTTCTATGTTCAAGTCTGAACCCCTTGTTCCTTGGCTTATCACTGTGAACCACTGAAAAGAGCCTGGCCCCCTCCACTTGCCCCCCACCCCTCAGATATTGATAGACATTGATCAGATCCCTCTCAGTCTTCTCTTCTCCAGACTAAACAGCCCCAGGGCTCTCTCAGTCTCTCTTCACAAGGGAGATGCTCAAGTGCCCTAAGCATCCTCCTTGCTCTCCCTTGGATTCTCTGCAGCAGGCCTCTGTCTCTCTGGAACTGGGGAGCCCCAAACTGGACACAGGATTGCAGCTGTGGTCTCAGCAGGGCAGAGTAGAGAGGTAGAAAAACTTTCCTAGCCCTGCTGGACACCTTTCTTGATACATCCCAGGATCCCATTGGCTCTCTTGGCCACAAGAGCACATTGTTGTTCCATGGAGAACTTGCTGTCCACCAGCACTCCAAGGTCTTTCTCTGTGGAGCTTCTTTCCAGCAGGGCATCCCCTGACCTGTCCTGGTGCCTGCTGTTATTTCCCCCCAGATGTAGGACCCTGCACTTGTCCTTGTTAAACTCCATGAGGTTTGCCTGCAACAGATCCCTCTGTAGACCCTCAAGAGCTTTAGCTGTGAGCCCTCTCACACCACCGCCAGGCTTTAGCCGTGGCGGAGGCTCTCGCAGCCGCTCTGCAGGGCGGCTGCAGCTTGCCCCCGCCCAGCAGCGGTTCCATGCCTGCCCCCTGCTGCCTCCCCAAGGACTCGGACAACCCCGACCTGCGGGACCGTGGCTACATCTACTGGCGCCTGCTCTCCACTGACCCGGTGGCGGCCAAGGAGGTGGTGCTGGCCGAGAAGCCTCTCATCTCGGAGGAGACAGACCTGATCGAGCCCACCCTGCTGGATGAGCTCATCTGCTACATCGGCACCCTGGCCTCCGTCTACCACAAACCCCCCAGCGCCTTCGTGGAGGGCAGCAGGGGGGTGGTGCACAAGAGCCTGCCCCCCAGGATGGGCTCGTGAGTACCTCTGCTTCCCCCCCGCAAACCCGGGGGTTCTCCCTCTGCTCCCAGCCCCGTGGGATGCTTGGACACCCAGGAGAGCTGGAGGGGGTGGGATGGGTGGTGCTCCTCGGAACGCAAACCAAGAAACGGTTTGGAGGGATGGGGACCTCTGGCTGGGATCTTTGGTCCCACAGGTGGTGGTGTGATGGGGGTTAGGGGGGTGGGCTTCCCAGAGGAGAGGTTTGGTGATTTCTCTTCAAATCCAAGGCTGGATCCATGCAATGGGCAGGTTGGATGCATGGAATTCCAGGGGTGGATGCATGTGATGGGCAAGTTGGATGTATATGGAATTTTGTGGGCATGGAATTCTAGCGGCCTGGAATTCCAGGGGTGGATCTATGCAATGGGCAAGTTGGATGTATATGGAATTTTGTGGGCATGGAATTCTAGGGGCCTGGAATTCCAGGGGTGGATCCATGTGATGGGCAGGTCGGGTGCTGAGCCAAGTGGCCGTGGTGGCCATATGTGGCACCATGCAGAGCTGACTGTGTCCAGTGTGCTTGGAACTGATCCCAGGTCCTCCTCCCAAAGGGAATCACAGAATGGTAGGGGTTGAAAAGGACCTCCAGACATCATCGAGTCCAACCCCCCTGCCAAAGCAGGGTCACCCAGGGCAGGTCACACAGGAACACATCCAAGTGGGTATTGAAAGTCTCCAGAGAAGGAGACTCCACAACCTTTCTGGACAGCCTGCTCCAGGGCTCCAGCACCCTCACACCAAACAAGTTTCTCCTTAGGAACTTCCTGGGTTCCAGCTTATCCCTGTTGTTCATTGTCCTAATCATTGGGTAGCTCCTCCCCTCCTTTTCCCTGGCCTCAGTGGCTGGCATGGTTGTGTTTCTCTTGTCCCACTTCTCTTCTAGACAAAAGAACTTCCAAAACAAAAGAACTTGCCCAACAGGTTTTCTTCTCTTTGAAGTCTGATTGGTTCAGCCTGGGTCAGAGCTGAGTCCAGTTTGGAGCTGGAGGAGCTTCGCAAAGGTTTTTATAGGAGCCCACAGCAGTAGCCTCTTACCCACTAGCAAAACCCCCCAGACACAAACCCAAGAGAATCACAGAATTGTTTAGCTTGGAAAAGCCCTCTAAGAGTCCAAACCAGCAACCCAACACCACCATGGCCACCAAACCATGTCCCAAAGTGCCATGGCCACAGGTTTCTTGAACACCTTCAGGGATGGAGACTCTACCACCTCCCTGGACAACCTGTTCCAATCCCTGACCACTCTTGCAGCAAAGAAATTTTAAGTCATCTGCAACCTTACCCTCCTCTGGCACAATTCCAGGTCATTTCCTCTCCTCCTATTACCTGATCCTAGGGAGAAGAGACCAACCCCCACCTCACTGCAGCCTCCTCTCAGGGAGTTGTAGGAGGGCAATGAGGTCTCCCCTCAGCTCCTCTTCTCCAGACTAAACTACCCCAGGTCCCTCAGCTGCTCCTCCCCAGCCCTGTTCTCCAGACCCTTCTTCCCCAGTTTTGCTGCCCTTCTCTGGACCTGCTCCAGCTCTTCAATGTCCTCCTTGGAGTGAGGAGCCCAAACCTGACCCCAGTATTCAAGGTGCAGCCTCCCCAGTGCCCAGTACAGAGGCACCAGCACTTCTCTGACACAACTCAGAGCTGTCCTTAGGAGGCAGAGGGATCAGCCTCAGCCCTCAGCAGAGGGTGATTCCGATGGGAATGTGTAGGGAGCTGTGCTGGGATGAGGCACCTCCTGAGCCTGTCTGTGTTGTGAAGCTCAGTGGGCCCTGGCAGCTCAGCTGGGGCTCCTCAGCATCTCTCCTCTCTCCCTTGCCGTCCCTGCAGGAGTGAGAGTGCCGAGAGCCCCGAGGCAGCCCCCTCAGCGGTGCAGGCAGCTGAGCAGCCAGCTGTCATCCCCACTCAAGGGGACCTGCTGGGGGACCTGCTCAACCTGGACCTGGGCCCACCGGAGAGCGGGACACCCATCGCCACCTCCACCGTGCAGATGGGGGCTATGGACCTCCTCGGGGGTGGCCTGGACATCCTGGTATGTCACAGCCCCCACCTGGTCCTCATGGCTGCCCTGATGGCTTTGATGCTTGCCTGCAGCTCCTGGGCTTGGGCTTGTCTGCCCAGAGATGACCAGGCTGGTCTTTTCCTTCTTCAGCTGTTGAAGACAGAGGAGTGATGCCCCTCATTTGTCCTGTCCTTGTTAGATGGCTGGAGCAGGCCAGGGGTTAGTGCCCCCAGGCACCTTTTCTCTGGGTACCTGAGGTCTGTGTAGATGCTGCTGTACATGCTGTGCTGCAGGGGTGGTCCTTCTTCCTGGTAACCCTGCTGAACCCCACAACGCATAAAACAAGGACAGCCCCCAAGCTGCTGCAGGGCTGGGCTGAGGTGTGCCCACTCCCAGCCCATGGGATGCTTTAAGAGCAGGAGATCTGGAGGTGAAGGCTTGTCCTCTGGGAATCCAAGCCAAGAAATGAGGGATGGAAACCTTTGGCTGGGACCTCCTGCTCCACAGGTGCTGAGCTGGGCTTCTCTAAAGAGAGGAGTTTGGTGTTTTCTCTCATAGAATGCAGCAGGGGGGGGACAGGGACACAAGACCCTGGTCATGCTCTGTCCCCTGACTCCAGGGCAGCCATGGACAGACAGCTGGCTGTGCTGGCATCATGAAGGGACTAACCTCTCTTCCCTCCTGCTCTTCTCTCTCTGGTGTGGCTTTCTCTTCTCTCCTGGCTTGTCTCTGCATGTGGCTGCCTCTTCTCTCCACCTTGCCTGCTTCTGCTTGGAGATGGGCGACGAGTCGGAAGGGGTAATGGATCAGCCCTTTGCCTTGCCTTAACCCTCTCCACCATGCCCACCCCCTGCTCCCCCACCTCCTGCAACCTGGGGCCTCCACTTTGGTGCCCAAGTGAACTTTGCTCCCCTCTGGGAACAGCCAGGCCCCCAGACAGCTCCTGGTTGGGGTCTCATGCTGGACTGGGGGTGGCTGCAGCTGGAGCCCTGCTGACTCTGGGCAGGTGCTAGCTCTCACTGGTGCTTTGGAATGCCCTTGGGGGGTCTTTTTTTTTTGTTTGTTTTTTTGGAGTGCCCTTAAGAGGACCTTTTTTTGGGACCCCTGTGCCCTTGGTGTGCCAGCCCCTGCCCTTGCTGATGCCCCTTTCTTCTCTTGCAGCTGCGAAGCGATGTGGGAGGCAGTCCTTCTGTGAGTGTGTCCTTGCTCCTGAGCCCTTCTTGCTCTCTGCAGCCTCTTCCTCTTCCTCCTCCTTTCACCCTGCCCCGTGGTGGCTCCCCCCACCCCTGCCCCATAACTCTCTTCTTTCTCTTCCACAGATGGATGGAGGCAGTGGTGGCACCTTTGCACCAGCATCCATCACCACGATGCCTGCCAAACTCGGGGCACCCCTTGGCAGTGGCCTGGAAGACCTCTTCAAACTCACTGGTGGGGTGGGGACCCTGTCAGGATCCTATGTGGCTCCCAAAACGGTGAGTGGGACACCCCCAGTGCTGGCTGCTGCCAAAGCTTGGGCTGCTCAATGTGAGACAGAAACCTAAGCAGAGGGGGGAGCAGGGCTCTGTCGAGTCCCATCTCTGGTTTTGGGGCTGTTGTGGGGAGGGATGTTTGGAGGACTCAACAGCAACATCCTGCAGCTCTGGCTGGGCTGACAGCAGCTGTGCCTGTGCCATGTGTTGGTAGCTGTGACATAGTCTTGGTTTAAACTCCCTCTGTGGTTCTGCCAGGCTGGAGAGCACCGAATCCCAGCATGGTGGGGGTTGGAAAAGGCCTCTGGAGCTTCTCCAGTCCACCCACCCTGCTAAAGCAGGGGCACCCACAGCAGCTTGCCCAGCATCACAAAGGCCAGGAGGAGTTGGAACGTCTGCAGAGAAGGAGACTCCACAACCTCTCTGGGCAGCCTGCTCCAGGCCTCCAGCACCCTCACACCAAAGAACTTTCTCCTCCTGTTCAGATGGAACCTTCTGGGTTCTAATTTGTGCCCAGTGCCCCTTGTCCTGTCCCTGGGCACCACTGAGCGTGGTGGAAGCTCTGAAAAAGGTTCCTTTTGGGTACAACCCCCGGGGTTTCTTGTCTCCTTAACCCAGGTCTGGCTCCCTGCCATGAAAGCCAAGGGGCTGGAGATCTCTGGCACCTTCAGCCGGCAGGTGGGCTCCATCTCCATGGACCTGGTGCTAACAAACAAGGCCCTGCAGGTCATGTCTGACTTTGCCATCCAGTTCAATCGCAACAGGTGAGGTCCCTCCTGGGCTGAGTGATACCTCTGAGGTCAGCTGTGGAGCAAGGGGCTTTGAAATGGGTTGGAAACAGCCTCACATGATGATCCTTCTCTCTCTGATGGCTGTGGTGGTGATGAACCTCAAACCAAAGCCTCTAAGAAGTTGACTGAAGAGGCTGTTCCTCTGGGGTCTGACCATCCTTTATGTGTCCTCCTGAACTGATGCTTCCTGTGTGAGGGACACAACAAGGATGGTCCTGAGGGAATGCTGTAACAATGCTAGGAATGGTTGTGAGTCTGCCTGGGAGGAGAGGGGGAACCATGGAGCTACCTGTGGTTGCCCCAGGGTGGGCAAAGCAGTAGCCAGCCTGGTCCTGGGCCAGGGCAGAGGCAGCAAGATGAGAGGGGATGTTCCTGAGGTGGAGATGGAGGATGATGCTGATGGAGATTGATCCTACCTTGACCTTCCTGGATGTCTCTCCAGCTTTGGTCTAGCCCCAGCAGCTCCTCTTCAGGTCCATGCACCCCTTGCCCCCAACCAGTCTGTGGAGATCTCCCTCCCCCTGAACACTGTTGGCTCTGTCATGAAGATGGACCCTCTGAACAACCTCCAGGTAGGGAATGGCCTAGGGGTGTCCCAGCAGGGAGCAGGAGGGGTCCCAGGGTGGGTTTACTCCTTCAAGGGAGCTGGAGGGAGGTGTGATGGCAGGAACCAGGCAAGGAGAAGTGCTCAGCTCATCACCTCTGCTCTTGGAGCTCAGTCTGCCATCCAGCTCCACACAGCGTTCCTCTGTGGACCCTGGAAAGTCTTCACTGACAGCAGCAGAGCTGAGCCTTGGCCAAGCATCTGCTGCCAGTGTCCCAGCATGGGGAGAGATGGTGGGGCTGCAGTTCCAGCAGGGAACTGGGAGAGAAGGGTGAAGGGGTAAAGCCCTGGTAGCTCCCCCTTTTCCCCTGTATGCTGCAGGTAGCTGCCAGTTCCCTGCCTATGGTGCTTGTGGGATGGGTTGGGCTGGGCTGGGCTGCTTATTTTGGGAACCACTCAACCTGCTGTAGTTCAGAGCAGATGCTGACTTTCCCCATGTCCTTTCCATCCCAGGTTGCAGTGAAAAACAACATTGATGTCTTCTACTTCAGCACGCTGTACCCACTGCACATCCTCTTCGTGGAGGATGGGAAGATGGGTGAGCTGGGGGGGTGCTGGTGGCTGTGGCTTCTGCCACTGGGCTGTGTGGTGCCATCCTACCCCCTAAAATCCTTCTGACCACGTTCCAGTCCCGGGGATGGAGTTGGGAGCCTGGTGCCCCTGGCTATCTGGAGCAGACAGGGATAGAGTCATGACCAAGCTGTGGCTATCTGAGGTGGCCTGAGCCACCTTCTAACTCCTCCTTGCCAGGGAGAGCTTCACTCACTGCTCCTTTTGCCTTACGTGAGGCACTGCCCAGCCTCTCCTCCATGCCACCATGGCTTCCTAACCCCCCAGAGCAGATGGCTTTCCTGCTGCTGGCCTCAGGGTGCTGCTGGAGGGGGTGGCAGCAGGGCAGGGTGCCCACTGGTGAGGTGGCAGTGCGGCCCTGTGTTGTGCCACCTTGGGGGGCGCTTCCTGACGCTGCTGCTTTGATTCCTGGCTGCAGAGCGGCAGATGTTCCTGGCCACCTGGAAGGACATTCCCAATGAGAACGAGGCCCAGTTCCAGATCAAAGACTGTTCTCTCAATGCAGGTGGGTCTAAATCCTTCAGGAGGACCCAGCTCAGTTCATGACTAGTGATCAGCTCAGCCCAGTTAGCCCAGCCCAGGCTGCACAGAGATGAAAGCTCTTTGTGCTCATCTCCAAGAAGGAGCTGCTGCCTTGATTGCCCTTGTAGGAACTTGGCAGCTTCAGAGATTCTCTGCCTGTTGGGGACATCCCTGTTGCTGGGCACAGGTCCTGTGCCCACCCTGGCATCAGTCTTGCTGCAGAGAAGCTGAACTGAGTCATGCAGCCCTGATGCTGCTCAGCCTGTCTTGGTGAGCCCACGGACAGAATGAGCAGGAGCCAGGACCAGGCTCCTTGGCACCTGCTCACCTTCCAGCTCCTTCTCCAGGAGCCCTGGTGCCAAGTGGGACGTGCAAACCCCAAGTAGGAACAGCCAAGTCCTTTCAGTCCTGCTGGCAGCAGCAAGCAGCCCTTTGTGGAGCCAAGAGCCCCTGGGGAGGACCTGGGAGCCAGGATGAATAGAGCTCTTCTCCTCCCTGCGTGGGGATTGTGGGGTTTGGTTGTCCTGGGAAGCAGGAGAGGAGGAGAAGCTGGAGCAGGAGCTGGTGGTCAGCCCAGTGTCCTGCACTGAGCAGCAGCTCTGCCTTCCCCTTGCAGATGCTGTCAGCAGCAAGCTTCAGGGCAGCAACATCTTCACCATCGCCAAGAGGAACGTGGAGGGCCAAGATATGCTCTACCAGTCCCTGAAGCTCACCAACGGCATCTGGGTGCTGGCAGAGCTCAGGATCCAGCCCAGCAATCCCAGTTTCACGGTACAGCCCTTCTCCTGCCTGCCTCCTGCCCACCCTGCTGCCCACAGTGCCTTCCCCACTCTCTGCTCAGAGCTTGGGGTGGGCTGGGTGGTCCCGTGGGACCTCCTCCCCCCACCACCCCAGGGTGCTGTCAGTGCCAGTCCTGGTGTTCCACTCACATGGGGAGGGTGAGATGTGGCCTGTGCTGCCCAGCTGGGCTGTGCAGCAACACTTGTTCTCTGCTGGTGGCACTCTGGTGGCAGTGACAGGAAGCAGAGAGGTCCCAGCTCACCCATTAAAGCAATACCCCTCAACCACGGCCCCTTCGTGGGGCATCCCCAGAGCTCAGTCCTCATGCTGGGCATCAGCCGTCTCCAAATCCTGCTTGGCCCAGCCCCCTTGCCCACCCCCCTTCCTGGCAGTGGGTTTCTTTGGGGTGCCATGAGCTGTGCCACCCTGACTCACCTCTCTGTGTATCTCTGTGCCCGCTGCCCACGCCAACCTGCCCACTCGTGCAGGACCTGGAGGTTAGCAGAATGGTTCTCACCCTGGCTTTGGGCTGTTGCTGGCTGCTGCCTGCTCCTTTCCCCCCTCCTCCTTGATGTCTTGACTTGCCAGTTCTGTGTGTGTGTCTCTTGGTGCCTCTCCCTCCCAGCAGTGCTGGCATGAGACTGGTGCCAGAGCTTTGCCAGAGGTGAATGTTTTGGAGGGTGAGGGCATTCCCACCACCCTCCTTGGCTTGCTTGGGATGAGGAGAGCTGCGAATCTTGATCCTGTAGGATTCTTCCTTGAGCTCTCCCTTTGGGCTGAGGAGCTAATTGAGTTCAGAGTCATTTAGTATTTAATTGTTGAGCAAATAACCAGAGGGGCCTCTTGCTGCTGAGGAGAGGAAGATGCCTTTGCGGGGGAACCTTTCACCCTCAAGCTACAGGCACCAGAGTAACCCCCAGGAGATGCTTCCTGTGCCCCTGCCTGCCCTGCTGCCCTCTCTGCCTGTGCTGCATGTGGCTGTCTCTGCAGGGGGGGGAGCTCCAGCAGCCCAGGGAAGGGTGTTCAGGGGCCTCGATGCCTTCAATGTCTTTTAACCAGCCCCAGTAAGCCCCGTGGGATGCTGCAGTATCCAAGGCTTTGCACTCTGGGGCTAGTGGCTCGCTGGTGGGGGCTAAGGTGCCCTGACCCCTCCCCCCCCCCGCTCTCTCCCTACAGTTGTCCCTGAAATGCCGAGCACCAGAGGTGTCCCAGTACGTCTACCAAGCCTATGAAACCATCCTGAAGAACTGAGGGGCAGCTGCAGCCCATCCCGCTGCTTCTCCTCCTCCCGTTCCCGCCCGAGGGGGCGGGGCAGGACCCGTGTGCATGTCTCCTTTTCCTCCCTGCTGACTCCCAACCAGCCCCGGGGCCCCAAAAATGGAGCCTTGAGCTCCCTGCTCTGCTGCTGCTCCCGCTCCAGTGGGGCTGGGAAGAGCGGAGGTGGGCCCGGGGCGGGGGGGTCGGGGTCCCAGCCAGCCCCTTCCATCCCTGTAGCAATCGGTGTGTGTGGTGCAGTGCCCTCCTTGCTGGTGATGCCCTGCTCCAAGAGTCCTGTCCCACCCTCGGCATCCCTCCCACTGCTTCTTTTTTACCGAGCTGCTGGGGGTGGGGGAGGATCTGCTCCTCTCCTGCCCTGCAAAATCCTCCTCCCTGCTGCCCAGGGAGGGGGCTGGTGGAGGGTTCAGCACCCCTCAGCCCTGGGAATAGCAGCCCTGAGCTCATTATGAGCCTCTTTGGGGACCCAAAGTGCTGTGGGATTGGGTGACGCTGGCTGCAGCTCCCCCTGGATTTGGCGTCTGCTGCACCCAGAGCAGGTGCAGATTTGGCTTCTTCCTTCCTCAGTTTTGTTTCTTGTCTCTCCCTGGGTTTTTCCCCTGGTTCAGGAGCACTGTGGGTGAGCCCCCAGCCCTCTGGAGAAGGTCTCCTCCCCATGAGAGCTGCTTCCAAAGGGCCCAGGAGGGCTTCAGGATTTCAAATTTGAGGCTGTACTTCAAAGTGCAGGGTTGGGGGTGGGGAGGGGAAGGGTTTTTCCAGCCCAGCCAGGGCCTAGGAGGGCTCCCAGCAGCAACTTCCAGCCCCACGGCTCCCTCTGCTCTCTCCTGTCACCCATGGGTGCCAGAGAGGAGGCTGCCACCTTCCTTGGGGGTGACACTGCTCTTTTCCCCCCAGCCTCCCAAAATAAAGCCATGGGTCCCCCCCACCTAGAAGCATTTGGTGCAGGAACTCTCTAATATATAAAATCTCAATCTCTTGCTGCTCCTTTGCGTTCACTCTGCCCAGAGGTGACCCCATGCTGGGGCCCAGGGACAGGGCCTGGTGCTCCCTTAGGAAGCAGGATGCTGTGAGCTTCCTCCTGCCAGTGCCCTGCCCTCCCAGCCAGCAGATAAAGTCCTCTCCAGGTCTTGGTGGCCCTGGCCTCTGGCTCAGCAAGGCCTGAGGCAGCAAATTGCCCAGCACTGGGCAAGTGGCCAAGGTAAACTGGGACAGGATGGTCCCTGAGGAGGGTGTGGGGCAGCCCTGGGCTCAGCTCTCCCAGCCTCTCATGGCTCCACCAAGCCCACAGCAGCCCTACACAGGGGTGTGGGGTCCAGTTCGGAGGGGACAGGGGGACACAGGGATCCCTCCCAGCCCCTGAGCCCCTCCTGGGGGACAGCTGCAGGGGTCATAGCTGCTCCCTGCAGGGGGACAGTGCTGGCTTTGGTGCTCAGTAGGGATGGGCACCATCCCCTCCTACCAGGTACACTGCTGGGTACAGTCACTGTTACCAGTCACTTGCACCACACTGGGGATACTGGCAGTACTCTGGGACATCTCATGGTGGACTGGTACTGCTCTAGGATGTCCCCCAGGACCTTGGCATTGCTTTGGGGCACCCCATGGGGTACTGGTACCACTTCAGGGGCACACAAGGCAGCAGGCCTGCTGCTGGACACCCCATGGGTTGCTGATGCTGCTCTGGGGCCTCCCATGGGGCACTGGCACCATTCTGGGACACCCTGCAGGGTACTGGCACTGCTCCCAGGAGAGATGCAGGGGCAGGCAGCTGGTAAGCACAGTAGCCACACTGCTTTGGGACCCCTGAGGTCACTACCAGCAGGTCCACACCCTGTGGTGACCCACACCCTGCCAAGTCCTCCCTCAGGCATGTTCCCCCTGGGGCAAACAGCTCTCAGGTGAAGCCCCTTTGCCACAGGGTACTTCTGGCTCCAGGCAGCTCTAAGCTCTCTGGTGACCTGGAGGAGTCCCAGATGCAGCTGAGGCGTCCCCATGGCTGCAGTGGGGTGCAGACCACTCTGGCTCTTCTCTATGTTCCCAACCCTGCCAGCTGCCCCACAGCCTTCCTCCCTTGGGGTTCTCACATCTCTCCCCCTTGGCAGGTCCCATCTTCCCTCAGAGGGTCTTGTGCCCCCCCCCCCCCCACCCAGGACAGATGACTGGAGGCAGTGGGCTCAGCTCCATTGGTCTTTACTGGCTTGGGGAGACATGCAGGGCCAGCAGGGTGGGGGGGTGCCATGGTGGCCTGGGTGGGGACCTCCAGGACTAGCCCTGTCCTATGTCAGGGACATGAACAGATGCTGTGGACAGCACTGCAGCCAGCCAGCTGCTGAGGGGGGCTGGAGAGGAAGAGCTGACTCCCCTGCCCTGAAACAGAGGTTGTGACAGCAAGCTGCATGTCCCCAAGTCATCTCAGATGTGGAGAGGAGGAGAAAGAGAGAGATGAGAAGGAAAAGGTGACCAAAAAAATGATGGCAAGGACAGGAAGGGCAAGAGAAGGCAGCCAAGAAGGTAGTTAAGGAGAAGATGACAAGAAGGAAAACAAGGAAAGAAGAGTGAGGAGAGGTGAAGAGACACAGATCAGACGAGAAGAGCGCATTGCTCTCCAGCTCTGCTCCCAGACACCCAAGACACAGCACAGCTGTCTGCTCCAGCCACCATCACCATGGCCACCATCACCATGGCTACCCACCATGGGGCCGCTCCCCATGGGGCTGGGGCACAGCCAGAGCTCTTTATGCCTGACTGGGAGCTCCTTGGAGGGCCCAGCCCCAAGTGACAACAGTCCCCAGGTGCAGGAGGCCTGGCTCCACAGCCAGCCCAGATCAGTGCCCATCACCCGGTCGGGGCCTCTCTGTGCAAGTGCCGTCACCACCAGCAGCTCTGTGATGTCCCCAGGGGCTGCTGCGGACTTCTCCCCATCCTGCTTGCCACCCATGGCCACCAAGCTGGGCATCTCACGGCCAGGCGTCTTCATCCAGCCCCTCACGCGCCCGCGGGGCCCAGGTGGGCTCCAGGAAGGAGGAGAGGACACTCTGCAGAGCCCCCCAGGGCTTGGCGCTGCTGTTGGGGGGCTGAGGGGCTGCCCCATAGCTCCGCGGCGTGGGGATCCTGGACGGCTTCTTGTGGGGCTGCGTGTCCTGCCGGGGCTTGGCGCAGGGCCGCGGGGAGGGCACAGGAACCGAAGGCACCGGGTCGGTGACCCCTGGGGGTCCGTGGGCCATGGCTGGGGGCTCCTCTGCCAGCTCGTCCTCTCCCGGCGCCCAGTCGGTGTCGGACTCGGGGCCTCCCCGCGTCTCCCGCGCCTCCCAGGAGGCCGGGAAGCAGCTGCTCTCATCCGAGGAGCTGGAGAGGGCCGGCCGGCGCCCCGCGTCCGCCGCCTCGGGGGCCGCCGGCGGTGGGGGGCCGGCGCCATTCCCGCTCCGCCGACCGTCTTTGGCAAAGACGTTGAGGGAGGACGAGGAGGATGACGAGGAGCAGTAGGCTGAGTCGGCGGTGCCGGAGGGCGGCGGGGGCGCAGGGGGGTTCTCCCGGTCCTCCATCTCCTCCATCATACGCGTGTTGGCCAGGAACTCCTCCTCCAGCCGGCGGAAGAGCTGCTGCTCCTGGCCGGGCTCCAGCCGCAGCGGGGCCCGCAGCCGCCGGCCCAGCTCCTCCAGCTCCCGCTCCAAGGCCTCGCCGGCCCCGCCGCCATGCTGGCTCTCCGCCCGCCATCCCTTGACGCCTTCCTCCAGAGAGGCGCGGCGCGGGGCGGGGGTCCGGCCGCGGGCGGGGCTGGCGGCCCGGCTGGAGGCCTCCATGCGCGTCCAGGAGTGCTGCCCGTCCCGGCGGCGGCTGATCAGCAGCAGGGGCTGCGGTCCGGGGCGGCCCTGACTGCGGGCACGCGGCGCGGCGCGGGCGGGGCCGTTGGGCACGCGCGAGCGGCCGCGCTCCTCCTGGCGCGAAGGCACGGCCTCGCGGGGAGCCGCCTGCGGCGGGACCCCACCGCGGCTGGCGTCGCGGCGGCGGGGGGCGCCCCCGTCCCGGGAGGGGCCCAAGGGGCCGCTCTGTGCGGAGGAGGCCGAGGAGTCGCTGTCACCGGAGCAGCGGCGGGCGCGGGTCTGCTCGCGGGGCCTGGGGAGGGCACGGGGAGGCGGATTAGCGGTGAGGGGTGCTGGGAGAGGCAGTGCACACCCCCGGTGCACTCCTCCGTTGCCCCCCTGCCACCATTGCACATCGAATCACCTTCTTTCCTGCACATTTCACCTCCACACTGCCTCCACCTCTTTCTGCCCTAGTCCCTCCCGTTGCACTGCCTTTGTCCCTCCTTTTCACCCCATGCTCCCCACTGCCTCACCCATTCCAACCCGTTCACCCTATTGTACCCGTTGTCTCTCTATTGTTCCCCCGTCTTCTCTAGTGCACCCCATTACGACCCCCCTCCAATTTCACACCTCTACTGAAGCGCCCATTCCCTCCACTGCCCTCCATTCCAGCCCACTGCCCCCCCAGTGAACACCTCCCATTCCCCCTCATTGTACTTCCCATTGCACTCCCCATTTCCCCCACTGCCGCCCCATTCCTCTCACTTCCCCCTGCTGCAACACATTCCTCCTTACTGCCCCCTCACTGTCCCTCCATTTCCCCCCATTCTCCCACTGCTCCTCCCTTCCTGCTTACTGCACCCCATTCCCCCTCACTGCACCTTGTTCTCCCCATTTCCCTCCCCCTGCACTTCCCACTCCATTGTCCCATCATTCCCCACCATTTCCCCCCACTGCACCCCCCACTTCCCCATTGAACCCATCACTGAACCTCCCATTCCCCCCATTGTCCCTCTAGTACACCCCCTTCCCCCATTGCTCTCCCCACCTCACAGCTCCAGGGGCCCAGCTCACCCTCCTTGGCTACAGCAGCCCCCCCACACACACTGTGCAAACGTGCCTGCACACTGGCAAAGGCAGGCAGACAGGAAGGCCTCAGCCCTACACTAGGCTTCAGCCCCCACAAGCCTCAGGCCCACGCTAGGCCTTAGTGCTATGCCAGGCCTCAACCCACACTAGGCCTCAGCATCACATTGGACCTCAGCTCCCACACCAGGCCTCAGCAACCATGCCAGGCTTCAACCCCATGCTAGGCCTCAGCTCCCACATGCCAGGCTTCAACCCCACACTAGGTCTCAGCTCCCACACCAGGCCTCAGCCCCCATACCAGTTCTGAGCCCCACACGAGGCCTGAGTCCCCACAGTAGGGCTGAGGGATTGTCCCACCCCTCCCCAGCAGCATCTGTGGGTGACCTACCTGAGCGTGCCACCTGAAGAGGGGCCGGTGGCATGGGGACGGCGAGGGGTGCTGGGGCTGAGGGCATGGGGTGTTGTGGAGAAGGTGCTGGGAGCTGGTTTTTGAGGGGAGAAGCCTGAAGCACGGGGTTGAGGCAGGCGGTGAGCTGCAAACAGAGGTGTTGAGAGGTCAGGGGGGTAACCCACACCACTCACCCCACCCTCACGGCGTGCTGGTATCCACCATCCCTAGCCAAGCTTTCCCAGGCTGCGCGCTAATCACCTCAGGAATTAATTTGGCCTCAAACTCACCTTTCCTCACTCCCCTTTTTTTTTAATCCTTTCAGCCAGATCAGCCCAGCCCCAGAGAAAGGAGCCCCCACATCAAGCTGGGAGTGGTGAAGCACAGTGAGCTGAGTGGGTGTCCCTGGGAGCACTCACCGAGGGAGGCACAGCGACAGGGGTCGTGCTTGTCCAGGTAATGTTCCAGTGTGTCCCAGCCACCACCAACACGCACCATCACGTGGCTCCTTAGCACCTGTGGGACAAGCCACTGCCTGTCACCCTGTGAGAAGGGCCAAAGAGCCACCCCCACCCCCGGTGCATCTGACATCTGCAGTGTGTGGTGTCTTGGGGTGCAGTAAAAGCAGCGTGGGGCCCACCCCATTGTGGTGTCCTTCAGGTTGGGTCCCCACTGTCCCGCAGGGGAAGGAAGAGGGTGAGGGAGTTCTGCTGTGGGTTGGGGGTGGGACATGGGGGTGAGAGACGCGGCGGTGGCTCTTACTCGGACGAAGATGAGGGTGTTGGAGTCGCCCACTTTGTATTTACCCTCGGAGACCTTGACCATGGGGAACTGTGAGGGGCAGGAGCAGCAGCCCAGGATCTCCCGCACCTGCCAGCAAAGAAGGAAGGGTTTGGTGGGGTGCAGCCCCCCCGCTATAGGGCTGGGCCCTGTACATAGGTGAATGTGGTGTGGGCCATATAGAGTTTGGGCCCCCAATGTTCACCCCCACCCAGTCTGGCAGCTGCCCTCCTGCCTGTACCTGCCAGGATGAAGCCAGATGGGTTTGGGTGGGAGCTCCAAGCACTGGGGATAACCCACAGCATCCACATGCTGTAGGAGAGAGGCCTATTGCTGGCCCCTCTCTGAGCAGGCTGAGAACAGATACAGCCCTGTTCTGGCACCACACATGGAGCCCACCCACCCTGTGACCCCAGGATGTGGGGGGCTCAGAGCAGCCCCAAAATGGGGAAGGAGGAGAAAACAACCCTCAGGCCCAGCCCTACTAAATCCCCAAACCAAGGGGAATTTGTCCCCCTCCCAAGCACCCTGATATGGGCTAGGGCCCTCCAGTGCCCCACTGCACTCAACATCTCCCAACAGGAAAAGGTTAAAATTTCTCTTTTTTGTTGCCCCTTCCCCCCCCCAAACTTCAACATCAGCCATAACTAAAAAGCCAAAGGGGGGATGTGGGGAGGCTTGCCAGGTGACTGCCCCACCACCACCACAGCTGTGCTGCTTGCCCCATTCCTGTCTCTCTCCTGCCCCATTCCTGCTCCAATCCTACTCCATTCTTGCCCCATGGCCTGCCCAACTCCTGCCCTGCTCCTACTCCATTCCTGTCCTGCTCTTGCCCTGCTTCTGCCTCATTCCTGTTCTACTCCTACCCCTATCCTACTCTATTCCTGCCCCACAGCCTGCCCCAACTCCTACTCCATTCCAGCCCCATTCCTGCCCTGCTCCTGCCTGCCAGCTGCCTGCTGGATCCGGGATGGCTGCCCTGCCCAGGCTGACGTCAGGGATTAGGCTGGGAGCCATGAGGACACATGGGGACGTGGCCGCATCCTGCCCTGCTCCAAGTTGGACACACATCCACACCCCCTCCATCACCCCTCCATTTTGGGGTTATTTTATGACTTTTTGGAGGGTTTTTTTGCAGCTCTGCCCATTGCAGTGTCCAGCTGGGGCAGGATCTGGCTGCTGTGATTCCCATTCGGGGTACCAAGGTCAGCCCCAACCCAGGTGAGGGTGGTGGAAACCGAGGCATGGGGCGGGGGGGGGGCTGGGCAGGATGTGGCCCCTCAGGCTCCTCCTCAGCTCCAGCGCTGCCCATAAAAGCCAATGGTGAGGAATTACGCAGCTGGGAAAAATGCAGCCAGGGTTGGCAGTGCTGGGCCTGGGGGGGGGGGGGGGGGTGGGGGGGATTGGTAGGGAGGGCACTTTGCAGCATGTGGGGGTGCAGGATGTTCCCTATACACTCTCCCAGCCCTGAGTGTGGTGGCTGCAGAACTTAATGAGGAATTGGGGTTTCAATTAAAAAGCAGCTTTGAGCTTAGGGAGTCAGGGGAGGGCAGCCCCCCCCAGCCCAGCCCTGTGTCCCCCCCGGCCCTGCATTAATCCCTGCCTCGCATGCGGGACGCGTCCTGCACCCAGCCTGGCTTTAATCCTTCCTGAGCCTCCTGGCCCCAGGCTGAGGGGGACCCCACACCCCACCTTGTGGAGTGGACACCCCCAACCACCTTTCCCAACACCCTGAATCATGGAGTGTCCCCATGGCCGACTGTCTGTCCCTGCGACACCAGTGCCAAGGGGCTGGGAGGAGGAGGACAGGAGCAGGTTCCTGGGGTGAGGACCTCTCTGTTCCCCCTCCTGCCATCATGGGGAGGAAGTGGCAAGGGTGACATGGGTGTCACCCTCGCTATGATTATGGCCATGGCCACCAAAATAACCCTGGTCCTGATGTCAGCAAGCTCTGCTGACCTCGGTTGAGTGGGTGGAGAGGACTTCCCATGGGCCATGGAGAGCCTGGGTGGGTGGGTGGATGGAGAGAGGATGGACCATAGACCGCCTGGGTGGGTGGAGAGAGGATGGTCCATGGATAGCCTGGGTGGGTGGAGAGATGGGCCATGGACAGCCTGGGTGGGTGGAGAGAGGATGGGCCATGGACAGCCTGGGTGGGTGTGTGGATGGAGAGAGGATGGGCCATAGACAGCCTGGGTGGGTGGAGAGAGGATGGGCCATGGACAGCCTGGGTGGGTGGGTGGACAGAGAGGATGGGCCATAGACAGCCTGGGTGGGTGGGTGGATGGAGAGAGGATGGGCCATAGACAGCCTGGGTGGGTGGAGAGAGGATGGGCCATGGACAGCCTGGGTGGGTAGGTGGACAGAGAGGACATCCTATGGGTCATGTAGAGTCTGGTTAGATGTATGAAGAGAGAGGATCTTCCTCAGGCCACGGAGAGACAGGCAAGGTGGATGGAGAAGTACATCCCACAGGCCATGGAGAGCCTGGGTGGGTGGGTGGAGAAAGGCGCTGCCCCAGGTGGAGAGAGAGCACCTCCCCGGGGCCATAAGGCATTGTGCTGGGTAGACAGCGATGCCCTCCCCCTCCCCGGTGTCTCACCAGCTCGTCCAGGTTCTTGAGGTCACAGAGCGAGATGGGCCTGGCCCTGCTGGGGAAGGTGCCTGCCGGGGGATCCTGGCTCTCCTGGCGTGTGCCCAGTGCGCCGTAGGCCATTTGGTCCCTCATCTCCTCCTCGATCTCCTCCTCCATCTGGATCAGCATGGGGGCCAGCATGCCGAACTTGGAGCCCCTCCTGGCCACCTCCAGCAAGCAGAGGACAAAGTTCTTCTCATTCTTCTTCAGCACCAAGTCGTTGGTCTCGAACATGAGGACGTCCTGAATGCCCAGGTCCTGGCGGCACCACTGGATGAAGTTGGAGACATTGTCACGGGCGATGAAGGAGCCTGGCACCACGTTCTTGGCCTGGAAAGTGACCTCGTTCTGGGGCACACGCATGCGGGCGGCTGCCTCGGGGTGCCGCTGCTGGAAGTCCAGGGCGGTGCGGTTGACGTTGTTGGCGTGGCGGCAGAGGTGGCAGCCTGTCTCCAAGCTCTCCAGGAAGGTGTCCACCTGCAGGTCCAGGTCGTAGAGGGTGTTGAACCACTCAGCCAGGTCCTCCTTCATGGCCTCCAGGTACTCCTCACTGGAGCGGAAGGGACGGATGCTCTTGGAGGCAGCTGACTGGATGTGGCTGGGGTCAGCCATGGTGGCTACCTGCCACATGGGAGTGGGGGACAGTGAGGACCATTACAGCCAGGAAACAACCCCCCTGCCAGCACCCACCTGCCAGCAGAAGCTCCTCCCCAAGCAGAATTTGGCTACCCAGTGTCACACACCCACCCCTTGGTGATCCCTCAGTGCCTCAGCTTCCCCCACCCATGGGGTAAGGCCCTCACTAGCAGCAGAGGAACCATTACCATCTCCAAAACCTGCCTTGCCTCCACCAGGACCCACAGCACCCCCCCACAACCCCCACTCTATGTCCCCAGTCCATGTTCCTTCCAATCCCTGTCCCATCACTCCATGTCCTTCCCACTCTGTATGTCCTCTACCTTGTGTCTCTTCCACCTTGGGTCCTCAGCCCTATGTCCCCCTGATGCCATGTCCCTTCCACATCATGTTCTTCCACCCTCTTGTCTCCTCCACCCGAGTTTGCCCCTCACCCCATGGCACTCAACCCTATCCCCCCTACACTCCTGCACCCTGTGCCCCTTCCCCACCTCATGTCACCCCCACCCCTTGTCACCTCCCTCCACATCTTGTCCCCCTTGCCCCCTGGGGGGGTTAATAAATAACTTGTCCCCAATGCTCCCCCTTCCCAGCCCTAAAGCTGCCCAGTCATGGTGGCTGTCCCCACCCTGTAAGCAGGTGACAGCCCCATGGACCATGATGGCAGGGGCAGGGAGACAACCCCCACACCCCCAACTACCCATCCCCAGCCCCACACCCGGGGGGATGTCCCTTGTCCTGGAGGGAGGTCCCTTGCCTTGGGGTAGGGCATTACTGCCACTGGGAGGAGAGGGTTTGGGGAAGCTGTGCTCAAGGGTGGGGGCTCCTCTGCTTCAGGAGGGAGGGGAACGCCAGGGGAGTCTGCTCTGTCCTGGGGGATCCTTGCGAGGAGGGGAGGTTTCCCTCGGGGGGCCCTCTGCTGAGGGGGTCTGGGTCTGTTATCTGTGTTGGGGGGGAGGGGGGCAGTGCCTCTATATCCGAGGCTCCCTCTTCTCTTGGGGGGTATGTGGGGGGGATGTTGGGGTTTGTGTCTTTCTCGTGGGGGTATATATGGGAGGGGTCCCCTTTGTGCCGTGGCGGGGGTCTCCTGCACGGGGGGAGCCCTGCCGTGGCCTATCTGCCCTGAGAGGGGCCGGGGAGAGGGTCCGTACCTGCGAGGCAGATGCCGACTTGTACGGGAAACATGCAGGGGGAGGCAGCAGCGACGACAGGGGGAGAGGGGCTGGGGGGGAACAGGGCTGAGGAACGGGGGACACAGGGACAAGTCCCCTACCGTACGCCCCCGCCGCCCTCCCCCGCCGCCGCCGCACTCACCGCCGGTTCCGCTACCGCCGGGCCGCGCCGCGCCGCCCGCCCCTTCCCCGCCGCGGGCCGGGCCGCGGCTTCCAGCGCCGGGGTGGCCCAGCCGCTGCCGCTGCCCCCGCGCAGCCCCCCGCCGCCATCCGCCGCCGCCGCCGAGCCCGGGCAGGGGGGCCGGAGGGAACCGGGAGCGCGGCCGGGAGCCGAGCGAGATCGCTGCCGCCCGTCCGCAGCCCCGGCCGGGAAGTTGGAGGCGGCCCAGAAAGGGCCGGGCCGGGAGCAGCGGGCCGGGCCGGGCCGGGCCGGGCGGGGACACGGCGGGAGCGGGGGGCGGGGGCACCGACAGCGGCACCGCCACACGCACCCAGCTCGGACCGGCTGTGGTGTGACCTGGGGGCGGCACATACGAGCCGGGCACCCCCAGCAGACTCCGGACCCCTCCCTGCATAGGGAGCGCGGTCACGGCGGGGCGGGGAGCTGCAGCCCTTGGAACTGGGGGGGCGCTCGACTCGCCCCCATGGGGCTGCGCTGCGTCCGGGAGGGGCTGCAGAGCCGGCTGAGGGGGGCAGGGTGAGGGTGCTGGGGACGCAGAGAGGGCAGCTGAGGGGTGCTCTGGCTTGGGGAGGGGGCTGAGGGTTGCTGTGGTTGTAGGGAGGACGATATGGGGCTGAGGGGGGGCTTGTGGGTGCTGGGTGAGGGAAAGTGCTAGAGGTGTTAACAGTTCTGTGGTTGGGGGGGTGGAGGTGCTGAGTGGAGGTCTGAGGGGGCTGTGGTGGGGGGGCTGGACGTGCTGAGTGGAGGTCTGAGGGGGCTGTGGTTGGGGGGGTGGAGGTCTGAGGGGGCTGTGGTTGGGGGGGCTGGAGGTGCTGAATGGGGGTCTGAGGGGGCTGTGGTTGGGGGGGTGGAAGTGCGGAGGGAGTGTTGAGAATGCTGTGGCTGCAGGGGTCGGGGCACTGGGACATCCCCAGAACAGCCAAATCCATGCCGGCGGTCCCACGGTCCCCCCACCCCATCTCGGTGAAGTTTTCCCCGCCCCTGGGGGCGTGAGGGGAGGTGCTGAGGGGCACAGCGGCCGCCCCCCGAGGGTGATGGAGGCTCTGAAGAGAGGCAGCAGTTGGGTTATAAACACGGGAATTTTATTTCTTAGAAAACCATCACAACCGTTCACAGGCTCACAGCTGGCCGCCGCCGCGGGGGGGGGTGCGCAGCATGCTCACAACACGGGGAAGGGGAAGGGGGGTGGGGGGCAGGGGTTTAGTTCTCGTTAAACAACCGGTTTCAAAAGGGGGAGAGGAGGGATGAAAATAAAAGATACCTCGGCACGCTACCCTTGAACTTGGTTTTAATGTTTCTCCACAACCGGTGAAAAATACTAAAGTATAGGGAGGGAGAGGAGGGGGGAACCATAATGTTGTGGGGACCAACATTATAAATATGGAATTATAAATTTAAAACATTTGTCTGGTTTAAAAAATAAATCTGGTAGGAAAGGCAGCTGCAGGGGCTGCCGTTAGTAGGGCCGGTCCCGGCGCTCCTGGCGGTGCTCGCCCCTGGAGGGGAGGAAGAGGTTGGGTCAGTCAGGGCAGCCTCGGGTGCTGCTAGGTTGGAGTAGGGTCCTCACCCCCCACTGCCTGCTGGCCCCACTGCTCCTTTGCTCCTCTGCCTGCTTGCCCCACCATCCCTGCACTACCCATGAGTCATCTCCTCACCCTGGCATCCACTCAGCTGAGTACCCACTCACCCCTGTTCCCACTCCCCACATCATCTGCTCGCTCTGATACCCACTCATCCTGGTACAGTTTACCCACCACCCACTCACCTCAGCCCCCAGTCATGCCACCAGCCAAGCACCCCCTCACCCACCACCCACTCACCGGCAGCACCCAGTCATGCCACCAGCCAAGCACCCACCACCCTCTCACTCCAGCACTCACTCATCCCATCACTCGTTCCCTCCCACCGGCTCCCCCCAGCAGCCATTCACCCCAGCACCCGTTCACCCCTAACACCCAAATCCAACTTGGGCACTGGGTACTGGCGTAGATCCCTGGTGCCACCCCAGTGCCACCCAGTCCCTTTCCCTGGTGACCTAGATCAGGGTTTGCCACCCCCCATACGTACTTGTCCATCTTGCCAGGTCCCCCGCGCCGCCCGCCTCTGCCGCCGCCTCCCATCTGCTCCATCAGGGGTCCTGGGGGTCCCCCAGGTCCTCCTCCTCCTCCTCGCCGGCCACCTCCTCCGTAGCCTCCTCGGTCCATGCCACGGCCCCCTCTGAATCCCCCTCGGTCTCCACCACGGCCTCCTCGGAACATGCCGCCGGGTCCCCCGCGGTCCATCAGGCCACCTCCTCGGCCACCTCTCATCCCCCCGGGGCCACCTCGGTTGCGGTCACCACCTGGGAGAGAGGGGAAGTGGCTCAGAATGCTCCAAGGGCAGAGTGTGGAAGCTATGGACTCTCCTCCAGCCCATCCTGGTGAACCTGGCACAGCCAGATCCAGCACCAACCACAGGAGAAGGCCCAGGAGCAGCTGGGAACCCTGAGGGCATCCAAGGAAGCAGACACACCTCACCCAGCTTCTCCTCAGAGCCAGGGCTCACCAAGAGGCTGCTGCCTAACAAGGTGGAAGTGCTTTGGGGAACCGCAGAGAGCCCCAAGGAAGAGGCTGGCAGCTCCAGAGCAGCTGGGAAGCGTGGGCAGAACGCTGCCTGCCTCCATTTCACAGCTCAAGGAGGGATGAAGCAGCAGCAGCAGCAGCTCCCTGGGGCTGGGGAACCCAGGTACCTCCAAGCCCTGCTGGCAACCCTGCAACACACATACCTGGAGGGGGGAATGGGGGTGGCAGAAACCCTTCTGGTTTCGGAGCCTTGCACTGGTTGCACTCCGTTCTCCAGGCGAAGTTCTGGTTTCCACAGCCCCTGGGTGAAAACAACCATTAGCAAAGCCTGGCCACCTGCTCCTGGCAGAGGAATGCTGGGAAGTGGCAGGAGAAGGGACACCCCAGCTGGCCAACAGCACCTGGAGCAAGCTGGTTGGGCTGCTCAGACAGGTGGCGAGAAGGGAACCTCCTCTGAAGGCCCAGCAAGTTATTCTGGCCAGCACTCGGGACAAAAAGGCCCTTCCCTAGACACTGGGGTAAGGGATGGCTATGGTCACCAGGGCAGCGACAGCACAGCTGTGACACAGGGCAGAGGCGGGCACGGGGATGGTACTCACGGGTTGGGACACTGCCAGTCGCCAGCTCGGTGCTGGACGCTCCCCCCAGAGGGGTTCCCCCGGGATCCTCGTGGTCCCCGTGAGGAGAAGCCTCCTCTGTCTGCTCCTCTGCCTCCCATCCGCCCCATGGGGCCACTCGGGCCGCCGGGACCCCCTGGGCCACTGGGTCCCCCTGGACCTGCAAGGAAGGCTCTGTGAGCGCCAGGAGGCCTTGGGCACAGCCAGAGGAGAGGTGCCAGGTGCCTGGGCATTACCTCCTCGGAGAGGGGGGGGCATTCCCCGCTGCTCCCGGGGGGGCAGCCCACCCCTCATGCTGTTCATGGGGCCCTTCTTCCGTGCCAAGGTCACCTTCAGCTTGCTGCCCTGGAAATCCTTCCCTGGGGGGGAAACACGAGGAGGGTGAGGACATCACTCTGGGGCTGTGATCCCACCACACCCCATCAAGGACAACAACAAATCCCACCCAAGGTCTGAATCCCACCCACAGCAGTGAGAACTTCCTGCCACAGGAGACAGCAGGGGACAGAGGCCTGGGCAGCTGAGGACAACCACAACCCCAGTGCCACGCTGATCTCTTCCAGTTAAACCCAGAACTTCTCAGGATAAAGCCTGACCACCTGGGGCCAGCTTTGAACAAGAGCTGTGCGAGAGGTTGGTTCTGACATACAACCCGAAGTGATTTCACCCCAAAACGCCACCCCACGGACTCACCATCAAACCACTCCACGGCCGTCTTGGCAGTCGAGGGGTCATCATAGGACACGGTGGCATCTCCTTTGGGTTTGCCAGTTTCTTTGTCAATGTAGAGGTTTATCATGGGCTGCCCAGTCCTCTTGTTCACCTAGGAGGACAGCAGCAGATCACCCCAGGTCACATCTCCCCATGAGCTGAGGCAGGAATTTGCTCTGCTCTCTTCTGCTTTTGGCTTGAGACTACCAAGCCTTGTTTTGGTGACTTTGTGGCAAGACAGAAGGCCCTCAGCATGGACAACCCAAGAGATGAAGAAAGCAGCCCTGAGCAGCTGCCTGGCCCAAGAGGCACCTGGCATGTCCCCATGTTCTTCACCCGCCCCTCGCCAGGCCCCCCTCTGCTCTCCCACCAACAGCAGATCCACAGAGGCATGTTCCTCCATGACTGATCACGCTGCGGAGGGACAAACACTACAAAGGTTCTTGGGGACAGCCCAAGCCGCTGGTCAACTCCAAGCTGTGGTGATCCTACTGCTCAACCAGCAGAAGACCTGCCAGCTCCTGGAGATGAGAGGCTGAAGGGAGAGGAGCACTGTGAGGGCAGGAGGAGGTGGGCAAGGCCATTCACAGATTGCATCAGGTTGGAAGGGAGCCTCAAAAGTCATCTTGTCCAAGTTCTCTGCAGTAAGAAGGGACACCTGCAACCAGATCAGGCTGCCCAGGGCTACATTAAGTCAGTGCCACATCTTTCTCCATGGCCATGCCAGCTGGAGGGTGGCCTGTGTCCTCCTCACCTTGACAACACCACACTGCTTGAAGAAGTCTACCAGATCCTCCAGGGTCACATTGTCACCCAGTCCCTGCACGTACACTGAGCTGTTGTCTGAGTCTTCATCTGGATCCATGGGTGGGCCTGGAGAAGACAATTCATGGGGTCATTGTGGGAGAGGAAAGGCAGTGACACGACACAATGGAGTCATCCTCATGATATAACCCCCTCAGCCAGCTGTGGCTTCACTTTCAGTGGCCACGTGGATGAGGTGATAGCAAAACCCAGGCACTGAGGTGACTCTCCACTGCCTTATCCACCCAGGGCTCTGCACCTGGCCACTACAGAGGGACAGAGAGCCTAGCACTGTGAGGAGAACCACATGGCTAAATCGCTTGGTTCCAACAGGAGACACCCAAGGTGAGACCTGAGGAAGACTTTGGTGTCCTGCAGGACTCTGCACAAGGCCATGCACCCTGCTGGCTGTGCTGCCCCCCCCTTTCTGCAGAGCTGTGCTGCTGCTGGAAGCTGACGCACAACTTCCAGACACGCCTGTGAGAGAGGAAGGAAAGAGCTGGGGGGATGGGAGGGGTGAGAGGAGGAGACTATGGGACTAAGCTGGGGCTTTCTCTCAACCCAACAGCCATGAAGCAGCTTCCCCAGAAACCCAGGGAGAAGGATGAGAGCTCGCAACCATGTGTGGTTTAGCACTAGCCCAGCTGCTGTGAGGAACCAGGAATCGTGAAATAAATGAATCAAAGAATCATGAAGGTTGCAAAAGATCTCTAAGAGCATCAACTCCAACTGTCAGCCCAACACCACCATGGCCACTAAACCACAGAATGGCTTAGGCTGGAAGGTATCTTAGAGGTCATCTACTCCAACCTCCCTGCCATGGGCATGGATGCCTCTCAACTAAACTTGGGTTCTCAAACTCTCATCCAACCTGGCCTTGAACACCTCTGGGAAGGAGGGATCCACAATCTCTCTGGGCAACCCATTCCAGAGTCTCATCACCCTCACACTGAAGAACTTTTTCCTAAGCTCCAGTCTAACCCTTCTCTCCTTCAGCTCTAAACCATTCCCCCTTGTCCTGTCTCTAGACACCCTTAGGAAAAGTCCCTCTGCAGCCTTCCTGCAGGATCTCTTCAGGTATTGGAAGGCAGCTGGTGCCATGTCTGTGTTTTTGAACACCTCCAGGGATGGTAATTGCGACACCCTGGGCAGCCTGCTTGAGACAACCTGAAAGAGCTCTTTGGAGCCAGGGGACACCACCTCCAGGGATGGTGACTCCACCACCACCCTGGGCAGCCTGTTCCAATGCTCGAGACGACCTGAAAGAGCTCCTTGGAGCCAGGGGACAGGGTGGGGCCGGCCGGTGGAGCTGGTCGAGCGCACGGTTGATGACAATTACCTAAATCCAGGTCCGGTCCTTCCTCCATGTGTCCTGCCAGGTGGGAGAGAAGCACAAGAACTGGTGTTAGCTGGGGGCTAGGAGGGTGGCAGGGCCGACACACACAACTCTAGCTACAGCTGACCACCGTGATGGCACTGGGGCTGCCCCGCACCAGCAGCAATGCACCTTCTACCTGTGGTGGTGATCGGTTTGCTCCCTTCGAGCAGCCTCTCAAACCATTTACCACTCTTACACTGGGCTTAGGAATTGGGGGGGGGGGGATGGTTTTTTTGCAATGCTTTACCAGGCCAATCATTTTTCTTTTTTCTTAACGTTAAATAAAAGTTACTTTACAAAATCATTTGCTTAAAAATCCAGTGACTCTCCCCAAAAAGGCTGGTCCACCTTTTTTTTAACCCTGTCACCGCACACACCCCTAAGGCATTGCCGGCACCTTGCAAACAGCATTATCTTTTTTGGGTTTTTTTTTTTTTAACCACTTTATATACTAATAACAATTAACACTGACTGCATCCAAAAAATTTTTTTTCATTTTTTTATTAATTTTTTTTTTTTAAACACTATCCATTGTAATGCTCAAAAACTTACCACCAGGCTTATTGAAGCCACCTCGCTCTCCAGCGCTGCTGGGGGGATAAACGAAGAAATGAAGGCCTTTCCCTTTTAAAAACCAAGGCAGTGCCGCTCGGAGCCGCTGCGGCTCACGGCGAAGATGGGCACTGGGCTAAACAAACATCTCCAGACAATGCATCTGTCTCTCTCTCTCTCACTCTCTCAGCTTGGCACTATTGCCTTTCTTCAGGGCAGCTCCCTCCAATCTCCTTTTACACATAAGACAACCTGGCTTGTCTGGCTTTGCTTGTCCGTTAACCCCCTTTTGCGTGGCTTGTGATGGGTATTAGCAGTGCAATACTTGGCTAAAAAAACATTCTGGTCATGGAGAAGTTAGCCATTGGGGTGGATTTTGGTTTGGTTGTTTTTTTTGTTTTGGCTTTGGGGTGGTTTTTTTTTTGTTTTGGTTTTGTTGTATTTTTGTTTTTCTCTTTAGTCAACTCCCTCCCCTCTGTGTGGACATAAAGGTGCACCCCTCAGCCTCTGGCAGCACTGGAGCGGAGCGAGCCGGCGGGTCCCTGACATTAACAGCATCAAAAGGGAGAGGGGACAACCAGACCGCGGTACCTAACCACATGAGTTTCTCAGCTGCTGAACATTCCTGCTCCCAACCTCGCTCTACCCCATACATTTGGAACAGGTCTCGGCGGAGGGAGGACTTACAGAGCAACAGGGAGGGGGCTCGAAGGCCTGGGGTGCAGCTTTGTGGGCACAGAGCGGTGCGGCACAGCTGGGCGGCACGCGCCGACGCCGCGGCTTTCGGAGGAGGCTGCAGCTGAGAAGGCTTCAGCTCAGCCCTCTTTGGGGTGCCAGGAGGGAAAAAGATCACCCCTTGAGTTTAAAAAAAATTTAAAATATCACCCCTTGAGGATAAAAGAAAATACCACCCCATGAGGAAAAAAAAAATCACTCCTTGAAGGAAAAATATTACTCCTGGAGGAAAAAAAATACCACCCCTTGAGGAAATAGATCACTCCTGGAGGAAATTGATCACTCCTGGAGGAAACAGATCGCTCCTGGAGGAAAAATACCACCCCGTGAGGAAAATATCTCCCCACAAAGGATCTTTTATCTTTTTTTTTTTTTTTTTGGAGGGGGGTTTGTTTTCTTGCTCTTTTTGGTGAGCTAAGAGCGGTTTGGGAAGGCGGCGAGCAGAGGAGGGAGAGCACTGCTGGGTTTTCTAGCAAGTATTGCACCTCTAATACTGGCAAAAGAAAAGCGTTGTCAATACATTTCCCAGCTGTTGCATGCAGCTTCCACCTCCTTTTTTCAAGTTCAAAGTACACACCAGAGGTTATTGTCTCTCTTTTAAAACACAGATGGTTACACGTTACACAGTTCTATAGAATACCTCCTCTGTTGGTTTGGTTTTGGGTTTGGTTTTGTTGTTGTTGTTTGGGTTGTTTTTTGTTGTTGGTTTTTTTTTTTATTACCAAAGACAACTTTGTTTGTTTGTTTGATTGTTTGTTTTTACCAAAGTTACAGAAGGATTCCATTTACACAATCAATACAAATAAGTGTTAAGAGAGAAAAAAAAAAAGAAAGAAAAAAAAAGACTCTAGGATTATTTTTCCTCTCCATATGGACACCGTGTTTAGTCCCACTTTTCATTATGCTGCCGGCTGAGTACTGAGTACGGGGTACTTTTTAAGTACTGAGGTGTATACAAGGCTCTCACTTTGTAACCTGTAGCATATAAATGCGACAAAGCATGTTAAAAAGTTTCCATGTTTAACAAAGCCAAGGAAAATTCAAAGCAAAATACTTTTCCAGTCAACGAAAGAAAAAAAAATTAACTATAGATATATATATAGAGAGATATATAGAGAGGTCACGTTAAGAACATCGAGCTCCTTACCTGCCGCAGACACTGAAATCCATCACCACAGCACACGTTAAGAAGGCCCCAGATTGCACACACACCCCACCCAGGGTTGGGAGGGGGGGGAAGGCCACCTCCTCTAGGGACAGCAGGGAGCCTGTGTCCATAGAGCAGGGGAGCCTTGGCCACGCTCTTAGTCAGGTGGGAATCGCTTAGGTAGGGGCGATCGGAGCTCGGGTTAGGGTGGGCGATCGAGAGAGAGATGACAAAACCTTTTTTGGGATGAGGGAGGAGCTCCGAAGGGGCTAGACACTTTAAGATGTGATGATAGGCATTTCCAGTGTCTACATCTACTTGAAATCATTAAAGAGAGAGAGAAACGAGGTTGTGGGTGTGAAATCTTTATGCAGGACCACAGAACTCTTGTCCCCCCCTCTAGCCAATTCGAGCCACTTTTGGGCGAGGCCAGGCCAGGCTTTTGTTTTTTCATTTTTCCTTCTCTTTCCAGGCACCACAGCTCTTTATTTCTCTGATAAAGATTTCAGGCCACACCAATTCATTTGGACAGAGCTATGCAGAATGAGACCAGCCACTGCCCAGCTCCAGGGCTCCAGCAGCTGGCAAACACCTGTAGGAGTTGGCTATCGAGGAGAGGCTGCAGTTGTGGCTGCCCTGTGCTGAGCCCAGGGCCAGCGGCACGCATCCCCCCCTACACCTGACCCAGGGACACTCTGCATAGCTCTGAACGACGGGGGCGAAGGGAAGGAACACACACAAAGCCACTTTGTCCCTCTCTGAGGAGCCTGGCAGGGGAGGACCAGTCCTCCTCCCTCACCACCACCAAACATCCCAGACAGGGAGACGCTTGCTGACCCGTAGGCAAAGGTTGACCAAACCAGATTTTGCCATGAGTTAAAATGGCCAAACTGGTTTAGAGCACCCAAAAGCTCCGAGGGGGAGCAGTCCTGGGAGCCAAGCCAGCGCTCTGGACCTTCCTGGGGATCTTTCCTCATGCTCCAAGTGCTGTGGTCACTCAGAGTCACGGCCTCCACAGCAGCCACCTGCCCCGGGCCACGTGCCGCGTGCTGCCGTGGAGGTGAAGAGGCTGACAGCCTAAGGGGGGGCTGACAGCACCCTGTACATACCTGAGCTGTCAAGATCCCCCCTGCTGACGGCCAGGGACCGAGCCCTTGATCTGGTGGAGGTTTGTGTGTGTTCGATCCGCAGTTACTGTTAAACCCAGCAGAGGATTCACCTCTGCACCACCTTGAAGGGAGCTGAAAGTTCCATGTTTGGCAATACCCCTGATTCCTCCCCCGCCACCCTGGGACCCAACCAAGCCACAGGACAGAACAAACAGATCCTGCTCCTATTTCCCCCAGGGTGTTTTTTTTCCCCCCCTATGGATTAGAAGCGATGTTACTACAGGGCTGTTTTCCCCCACGGATGTACTGTTGGGAACGTCAACCTTTCAGTCCCTTCTTTTCACCTCAAACCCTATGGGTAAACCAGAATTAGAGAAAAGGAGAAAAGATTTGCTCTTACCCCATTCCACCGCGTCCTCCTCCCCGCCCACCTCTGCTCATGCCTCCTCGATCATATCCCCCTCTGCCCCTGCCCCGGCTTTCGGGGCCGCCCAAGCTCCGATTCTCTCCTGGGCCCGAGAAGCCTCCAGACTCCTGTCCATACACATTCATGCTGCTGGGATGGTCCTGGCGGAAGGAACCTGAGGAGGGTCACAACAAACATGTTAGGGAGCTACAAGCAAGAGGGGATCCCAGAATCCCAGCGTGGTGGGGGTTGGAAGGGACCTCTGGAGATCATCCAGTCCAACCCCCCTGCTAAAGCAGGGCAGCCAGAGCAGCTTGCCCAGGAACACAATGGCCAGGAGGGGTTGGAAGCTCTCCACAGAAGGAGACTCCACAACGTCTCTGGGCAGCCTGCTCCAGGCCTCCAGCACCCTCACAACAAACAACTTTCTCCTCCTCTTCACATGGAACCTCCTGGCTTCCAGTTTGTGCCCACTGCCCCTTGGCCTGTCCCTGGGCACCACTGACAAGAGTCTGGCCCCAGCCTCTTGCCCCCCACAGGTCCTTTAGCTCTTGCTGAGCATTGATCAGATGCCCTCCCAGGCTGCTCTTCCCTAAGTGCAACAGCCCCAGGTCCTTCAGCCTTTCCTCCTCACAGAGATGCTCCATGCCCCTCAGCATCTTTGGAGCCTCCACTGTACTCTCTCCTGTAATTCCCTGTCCTTTGTGAACTGGAGAGCCCAGAACTGGACCCAGTTCTCCAAATGCAGTCTCACTAGGGCAGAGCAGAGAGGGAGGAGAACCTCCCTTGACCTGATGGCCACACTGTCCTGAATGCACCCCAGGGGACCACTGGCCTTCTTGGCCATAAAGGCACATCACTGGCTCATGGTAAACTCCTAGGTCCTTCTCCTCCACACAGCTGCTTCCCAGCAGGTCACCCCTCACCTGTACTGGTGCAGGGGGTTGTTCCTCCCCAGCTGCAAGACCCTACACTTGCTCTTGTCAAACCTCGAGAGGTTCACCTCTGCCTAACTCTCCAGCCTGTCCAGGCCTCACTGAATGGCAGCACAGCCTGACAGGGTGTCAGCCACCCCTCCCAGTTTGCTATCATCAGCAAACTTGCTGAGGGTCCACTCTGTCCCTCATCCAGGTTGCTGATATAAGAGTTGAACAACATCAAGATTTGATCTTGAACTTCTCAGACTGGAGAAGAGACCCCTGTTGAATAACAAAGGTCAAAACTGCCTGTCCCTTTTCTAAGCCCTTTTACCTGCCCTCAGCACCAGCACACAACCAGGACAAGCCAAATAAGGACAGATGCACCACCTTCCATTTCCAGAACTAAGTTTTACTTAGGCCCCACCAGCCTGACCTCTGCAGAGTGGCCATGTGGCCCAAGAACACTGGTCCCACCAAGTCTTGCCCTCCCCAGCCACAGTATTTTGTGCTTCTCTGCTTTCCACCATCCCGTCTCCTCCCCTCCCCCAGCTCTGCCACCACCACTGTTCAGTGACAAAGGGCAGAAGTCAGCTCTCCCTCTGACAGAGCTGGGAGCTTCAGACCCCAGTTAAGACCCCAGCCTTCTCTGGAGCCAGCCCACCTGCAGGGGGCAGGGAGCTTGCCCCCTCCTCCCCTCCCACTCACTCTGCTGGCCATAACTGCTGCTCTGCTGGTTGTACTGGCTCGGGGCCTGGCTGTAGGATCCTGTCTGCGGTGGGTAAGTGGTTGGTGGAGGCTGCTGCCCGTAGCTGCTCTGCTGCCCATAGCTGGTCTGTTGCCCATAGCTGCTCTGCTGCCCATAGGTGCTCTGCTGCGAATAAGTGCTCTGGTCGTAGCTGCTGGGCTGTGTGGAGGGATAGCTGGAAGAGAAGAGCATCAAAGGGGTGGAAGGGTGAGACAATCCCTGGCACCAGGCTGCTGGAGGGCTCACGCCAGGAGGTAATGGAGGTAATGCCATTAAAAACCATATGTGGTGCTGTAAAACATTTACAGAAGTGGAGTCATGCTGGGAGGCCAGGCTGAAGGCCCTGGGGCTGTTCAGCCTGGAGAAGAGAAGGCTCCAGGGAGACCTTCTGGTGGCCTTTCAGTGCTGAAAGGGGTAGATCAGACAAGATTTTTGAGCAGGGCCTGTTGTGCCAGGACAAGGGGTGATGATTTGAAACTAAAAGAGGGAGATTGAGAGTGGAGAGAAGGAAGAAATTGTTGACTCTGAGGGTGGTGGGAGCCTGGCCTAGGTTGCCCAGAGAGCTGAGACATGCCCCATGCCTGGAAGCATTCCAGGTGAGGTTGTCTGGGGCTGTGAGCAACCTGCTCTAGTTGCAGATGTTCCTGCTGGCTGCAGGGGGGTTGGACTGGATGAGTTTTGAAGGTCTCTTCCAGCCCAAACCAGTCTGGGATTCTACAATTCTATGGAGTCTGGTCTGGTGGCAGGAGCCAAACCAAACCTGGCTGGCTGTGAAAAGCAAAATCCATCTGACTGGTCCCAATTTACTGACATCTCTAGAAAGAGATAGAAGCACCAGGGCAAAAAATTAGCGGCAACACAGGCAACAAGCTCCACTTCTGCCTTGGCACTGAAATATTTTCAGCTCTTAGCTAATAAATCAGGGGGCCCTGGGGCTTTTCGGAACTTAAAAACACAGTTTTTAGAGTCAGTATCAGCATAATAAAGATGCCTGAGGGGAAAAGATGAGCCCCTCATCAAAGCCATGGATGCAAAACATCACTACAACACACTCCATGTCTAGGAAAAATCTTAAAAACACCTGCCAGCATTTCACCTTCTCCCCCAAAAAGGTTGGCAAGGCCTGAAACAGGCTGCCCAGGGCAGTGGTGGAGTCCCCATTCCTGGAGGGGTTCAGAAGCTGTGTAGATGTGTTGCTGAGGGACATGTTTTAGTGTGATGACAGTGGTGGGTTAATGGCTGGACTTGATGATCCCTAACATGAACGTAGTGGAACACTGGAGCAGCTTGCCCAAGATGGTAGTTGAAGCCCCATCCCTGGAGATACTCAAGGTGAGGCTCAAAAAGGCTCTGGGCAACCTGATCTAGTGGAGCATGCCCCTGCTGACTGCAGAGGGGGTTGGACTGGATGACCTTTGGGGGTCCCTTCCAAGCCAGCCCATTCCCTGACTCGATGACCACACGCCCTTGTGGGTGTGCACACAGGGATCCTTACACACTCAAACACAGCCTCATTTTCCCTACCCCAACAACTCCCTCCTCCCAAACCTCCTTTTCCATCTCAAATCCCCCAGAAGCTGCCTTTGCCCCCGAGGAGGGGGTTACCTGGTGGGAGGGTAGGCTGGTGGCGCAGCCACCGGCTGCATGGGGTAGCTGGCAGGCACCTGGGGGTAGCTGTAGTTGCTCTGCCCGTAGCCCAGGCTGGGCTGGCTGTAGCCTGTTGTACTGGACTGGGGCTGGCTGGTCTCTGCTGGTTTGCTGCCATCCGGGGGTCTAGGGAGCAACAGAGAAGGACAGGTTGGTGCAAACCTCACCCCACCTGCTGCTGACATCTCCATCAGGATGAGGGCATCAAGGGCATTCCTCAGGAAGTTTGCTGATGACACCAAGCTGGGAGGGAAGTGCTGGACTGCTGGAGAGCAGGAAGGACCTACAGAGGGATCTGGCCAGGCTGGATCGATGGACCAAGGTCAGGGGGATGAAGTTCCACAAGGCCAAGAGCTGGGTCCTGCACTTGGGTGACAACAACCCTATGAACACTCCAGGCTTGGGGCAGAGCGTCTGGAAACTGACCAGTGGAAAAGGACCTGGGGGTGCTGGGTGACAAATGCCTGAAGATGAGCCAGGGTGTGCCCAGGTGGCCAAGAAAGCCACCAGCATCCTGGCCTGGATCAGCAACGGTGTGGCCATCAGGAGTAGGGAAGTGTTTGTGCCTCTGTACTGGGCACTGGTGAGGCTGCACCTTGGATAATGGGCTCAGTTTTGGACCTCTCGCTCTGAGAAGGACATTGAGGGGCTGGAGCAGGTCCAGAGAAGGATAACAAAGCTGGTGAAGGGTCTGGAGGACAGAGCTGGTGAGAGGCAGCTGAGAGAAATGGGGTTGTTTAGTTTTGAAAAGAGGAAGCTCAGGGGAGACCTCATTGCTCTCTACAACTTCCTGAAAGGAGGTTGGTTTCTTCTCCAAGGAACAAATGATAGGACAAGAGGAAATGGCCTCAAGCTGATCCAAGGGAGGTCTAGGTTGAACATGAGAAGAAACTTCTTCACTGAGAGGGTTCTCAAACACTGCAGGAAGTGGTTGAATCTCCCTGGAGGTGTTTAAAAGCCAGAGAGATGTGGTGCTGAGGGCCATGATTTAGCACCAGACTTGGTAGAGTTAGAGACTGGCTGGGGTGGGTGATCTGAAAGGTCTTCTGCAACAGAAACCATCCTATGATTCCATGAGTCTGGTTTGCAGAGCAGGAGCTCAGATGCCCCCAGACAGAAGAGCACTCCCCAGTTCCTTGGGTAGTGTTACAAGCTGGCACCAGAGCAGTGTCAGACACTCTGGCAGCACCTGGTACACGCTCATTAAACACTGAACATTTCAGCACCTCCTGGCTGGGGATTTCGCCTGCCAACTGCAAAGGAGCACCTAGCACCACACCTTCTGCTCTCCAGACACCTTATAAAACCAAAGGATTTAGCCTTTGGCTCCGGAGCCAAGTGGAGGGTGTGAGAGGGGCAGGAAGGGGGTCAGCAGTGTGGTCACTCTCCTCAGGCTGGCTCTGGGACACGATTAGCTCAGAGGCAGCCACAGATGCTGGCAGTTAAAGGAGCCATTGTTTGGTTCAGAATCCAGAGCAAGCAGATATTACCCCACATACGGGAAAGGATGTGGGGGGCTGAATGTGGATGACCTTTAAAGGTCTCTTCTGACCTAAACCACTCTGAGCATGAACTCTGAAGGCCTGAAAATAAAGAGAACCTCTGCATGTGACTCACGTGTCCCTTTCTACTTGTCCCATGCTGTTTATAATCCCTGAGTGCTTATCAGAGCAGAGGGAAAAGAGGTAAGCTCTTTTTGCTGTACAAGCTGGGGGGAAAATGACTTTAAATGATGTCAGAATCCACCCTTAAAAGTGTAATCTGACAGCCTGAGCTGTGCCAAGCTCTGCCTTTCCTCCCTGGAGTGGTTGCTACAACACCAGGTAAAGGAACAAAGCAGTTTTTACTCACTCCGAACCAAGTTTCCATGAGGTATTTGAAGTATTTCATATCCTGAGCAATTACACTAAATATACTCCTGGGTGCCCAGCCAGGAGGGATGTCAGCAGGAAACTGCCTCCTGTGCGTCTGTGTTGGTAGGCAGCAGCATCCTGCCTGACCCTGGGACTGCAGATCAGCCCAGACAGATCCTTTTGCGGCTCTGCACTGAGTCAGGAGCCCGTTCTGGCTGCTGGCTGCTCTCCTCCTCTGCCACTAACGGCGCTGAGTCACCACACTGCTGCAGACACCACCGACGCAGACGCCCCTGGCCCCCACGCAGCAGGGGGAGCAGCACAGGGGAGCAGCACAGGGGGAGCAGAACAGGGGGAGCAGAACAGGGGGAGCAGCACAGGGGGAGCAGCACAGGGGGAGCAGAACAGGGGGAGCAGCACAGGGGGAGCAGCACAGGGGGAGCAGCACAGGGGAGCAGCACAGGGGGAGCAGAACAGGGGGAGCAGCACAGGGGGAGCAGCACAGGGGGAGCAGAACAGGGGGAGCAGAACAGGGGGAGCAGCACAGGGGGAGCAGCACAGGGGGAGCAGAACAGGGGGAGCAGCACAGGGGGAGCAGCAGAGGGGAGCAGCACAGGGGGAGCAGCAGAGGGGAGCAGCAGAGGGGAGCAGCACAGGGGGAGCAGCACAGGGGGAGCAGAACAGGGGGAGCAGCACAGGGGGAGCAGCACAGGGGGAGCAGCACAGGGGAGCAGCACAGGGGGAGCAGCACAGGGGGAGCAGAACAGGGGAGCAGCACAGGGGGAGCAGCACAGGGGGAGCAGCACGGGGGAGCAGCACAGGGGGAGCAGCACAGGGGGAGAAGCACAGGGGAAGCAGCACAGGGGGAGCAGAACGGGGGGAGCAGAACGGGGGGAGCAGCACAGGGGGAGCAGCACAGGGGGAGCAGCACAGGGGAGCAGCACAGGGGAGCAGCACAGGGGGAGCAGCACAGGGGGAGCAGCACGGGGGAGCAGCACAGGGGGAGCAGCACAGGAGGAGCAGCACAGGGGGAGCAGCACAGGGGGAGCAGAACAGGGGGAGCAGCACAGGGGGAGCAGCAGAGGGGAGCAGCAGAGGGGGAGCAGCAGAGGGGAGCAGCAGAGGGGAGCAGCACAGGGGGAGCAGCACAGGGGGAGCAGAACAGGGGGAGCAGAACAGGGGGAGCAGCACAGGGGGAGCAGCAGAGGGGAGCAGCACAGGGGGAGCAGCACAGGGGGAGCAGAACAGGGGAGCAGCACAGGGGGAGCAGCACAGGGGGAGCAGCACAGGGGAAACAGCACAGGGGGAGCAGCACAGGGGGAGCAGAACAGGGGGAGCAGAACAGGGGGAGCAGAACGGGGGGAGCAGCACAGGGGGCGCAGCACAGGGGAGCAGCACAGGGGAGCAGCACAGGGGGAGCAGCACAGGGGGAGCAGCATGGGGGAGCAGCACAGGGGGAGCAGCACAGGGGGAGCAGCACAGGGGGAGCAGAACAGGGGGAGCAGAACAGGGGGAGCAGCACAGGGGAGCAGCACAGGGGAGCAGCACAGGGGGAGCAGCACAGGGGGAGAAGCACAGGGGAAGCAGCACAGGGGTGAGCAAAACCAGCAGGTACCAGCTGGAATGCTGGGGCTTGCTCCAGAGCACAGCCATCACAGAAGGAAGAGGAGGATGAGGAGTACGTGAGATGAGGAGGAATAGGAGTAGGACAAGGAAAGGAGGAGTGTGATGAGGAGGTGGATGAGGAGATGAGGAGTAGAATGAGGAAAGGAGGAGTTGAACAGGGAGAGGAGGAGTGTGACAAGGAGAGGAAGTAGCAGGATGAGGAGACAAGGAGTAGGATGAGGAAAGAAGGAGTAGAACGAGGGGAGGAGGAGTAGAAGTAGGACCAGGAGAGGAGGGGTAAGATGAGGAGTAGAAGTAGGATGAGGAGGAGTAGAAGCAAGATGAGGAGAGGAGGAGTAGGATGAGGAGAGGAGAAGTAGGATGAGGAGAGGAGGAGTAGGATGAGGAGGAATAGGATTAGGATGAGGAGAGGAACAGGACGAGAAGGACTAGGATTAGGATGAGGAGAAGTAGGATGAGGAATACTAAGGAGCAGGATGAGGAGAGGAGTAGGACAAGGAGAGGAGTAGGACAAGGAGGAGTAGGAGCAGGATAGGGAGAGGATGAGCAGGAGAAGGATGGGGAGAGGAGAGCAGGAGCAGGACGGGGAGAAGATGAGTAGGACAGGGAGAAGATGAGTAGGACAGGGAGAAGATGAGCAGAACAGAGAGGGGATGAGCAGGAGAAGGATGGGGAGAGAGTGGGCAGAGTAGGATGGGGAGAGGAGGAGCAGGAGCAGGACAGGGAGAGGATGAGCAGAGTAGGAGGGGAAGAGGATGAGCAGGATGGGGAGAGGATGAGCAGAGCAGGATGAGAGAGGATGAGCAGAGCAGGACGAGGAGAGGATGAGCAGAGCAGGACGAGGAGGGGATGAGCAGAGCAGGACAAGGAGAGGATGAGCAGAGCAGGACGGGGAGAGGATGAGCAGAGCAGGACGAGGAGGGGATGAGCAGAGCAGGACGAGGAGGGGATGAGCAGACCAGGACGAGGAGAGGATGAGCAGACCAGGACGAGGAGAGGATGAGCAGAGCAGGTGGAGGAGAGGATGAGCAGAGCAGGACGAGGAGGGGATGAGCAGAGCAGGACGAGGAGGGGATGAGCAGAGCAGGACGAGGAGGGGATGAGCAGAGCAGGACGAGGAGAGGATGAGCAGAGCAGGACGAGGAGAGGATGAGCAGGAGCAGGATGGGGAGAGGACGAGCAGAGCAGGCTGGGTGGGCGGTGATGAGGAGCAGGGCAGGGGCAGTACCTGGTGGGGGCGGAGGCTGCGGGCTGCTGGCTGTAGGCAGGGTACGCGGGCTGGGTGCCGTAAGCGGCCGGCGCGGCGTAGGAAGCCTGGGTGGTGGTGACCGTGGCGGTGCTGGTGTCGTAGGCGGCTGTGCCGTAGCCCTGCACGGGCTGGCTGTACGCTGGGGGGGCAGTCGGGGTGGTGTAACCTATGAGAGATCACAGCCTCGTGAGGACCTCTGCTGGAGGTGTTTGAGACCATCCTGTTTCTTGCTGGGGGCTTCTCAGACCTCGGGAACAGATTTTATGCTGCAGACCTGCAAGGGGGCCTCTGAGAAAGCCAGGAAGGGACTTCTGACAAGGGCTTGGAGTGACAGGATGAGGGGCAATGGATTGAAGCTTGAGGATGGCAGGTGGAGACTGGAAATGAGGAAGAAATTCTTTCCAGTGAAGGTGGTGAAACATTGGAACAGGTTGCCCAGGGAGGTTGTGGATATCCCCTCTCTGGAGGTGTTCAAGGCCAGGCTGGATGAGGCCTTGAGCAACCTGGGCTAGTGGAAGGTGTCCCTGCCCATGCCAGGGGGTTGGAACTGGATGATCTTGAAGGTCTCTTCCAACCTAAACCATTCTATGAATGTAAGAAAGCCACCACAGACAAGCTCAGAATAATCAACTGACCCACACTGCCCCTGAAAGGAGGTTGAAGCCAGGTGGGAGTTGGTCTCTTCTCCCAAGTTAAGAAGAGGAAATGGCCTCAAGTTGCTCCAGGGGAGGTTTAGGTTGGACAGGAGGAGCAATCTCTTCCCCAAAAGGGTTGTCAAGGCTGCCCAGGGCAGTGCTGGAGTCCCCACCCCTGGCGGGGGTTTCAAAGCTGTTTAGACATGGTGCTGAGGGCTGTGGCTTAGTGGTGCTGGGCTGACAGCTGGACTCAATAGTCTTGGAGGTCTTTTCCAGCCAAGTCCATTCTGTGATTTACTCAAGCATTTGGCTTGTCACAGAGGTGAGCTGCAAACCTGGCACCAACACAGTGGCTTTTATAGTTTAGAATCTTGCAAGCTAGCAGGTTTTCAAATCATGAAACAAATTTGTGTGATAAAGCATCAATTAAAAACTCTGTTAGCCAAAGCTGGCTTAATAAAAACACAAACCAGCCACTGCCAGCTGCCCTTGGTCTTACTGATGTGATCTTAATTGCATCAGTTGAGGGAACAGCTTCTCCATCACTTCTTACTTTTCATGAATCAGGAGGAGTGTGGGCAGCAGGGCAGGAGAGGGGATTCTGCCCCTTTACTCTGCTCTGCTGCAACCCCACCTCGAATATTGCATCCAGTTCTGGTGTCTCCAGCACAAGGAGGAGGCCAGAGGAGGACACAAAGATGATCCAAGGGCTGGAGCACCTCTGCTATGAGGACAGGCTGAGGGAGCTGAGGTTGTACAGCCTGGAGAAGAGAAGACTCCAGGGGGGACCTTAGAGCTGCCTTCCAATACCTGAAGGCATCCTGCATGAAGGCTGCAGAGAGACTTTTCCTAAGGGTGTGTAGAGACAGGACAAGGGGGAATGGGTTGAAGCTGAGGGAGAGCAGAGTTAGACTGGAGCTTAGGAAGAAGTTCTTCAGTATGAGGGTGATAAGACTCTGGAATGAGTTGCCCAGAGAGGCAGTGGATGCCTCCTCCCTGGGGGTGTTCACGGCCAGGTTGGATAAGGCCTTAGGCACCCAAGTCTAGCTGAGAGGTGTCCCTGCCCATGGCAGGGAGGTTGGAGTACATGCTCTCTGAGGTCCCTTCTAACCTGAGCCTACCATTCTATGAACACAGGGCACTTGTGACACTCCCCCTTCCAATCACACCTGGGGCACATTGGGCTGCAGCTCTTTGTTTTAGTTCCCTACTTTGTAGAGCAGAAGTGCTGCCAGCAGGCCATTGCGTGCCTGTGCTTCCATATCTCCCAGTGCCTGCCACAAACCGGGGCCCTTCCCAGTGCTCACTGACTGGGTGAGGAAAGAGGAAGAGAAGAGAGAGGAGGAAGTTTGCACAGCACAGTAGTTAAAAAAGACCCAAAGTTGGGCTTTCTGTCCCCAGTGTCGTTCTGGAGCTTTCTGGTTAGAATCATGGAAGTGCAGAATGGTTGTGGTTGGAAGAGAGCTTTAAGATCCAGCCCAAGCACTACCCCAGCAGTGCCAGGGCACCACCAAACCATGGCCCTCAGCACCACATCTACACAGCTTTCAAACCCTCTTATCACACAATCACAGAATTGTTTGGCCTCTGAGGTCATCCAGTCCAAACCAGCAACCCAACACCTCCATGGCCACCAAACCACATCCCCAAGTGCCATGGCCACACGTTTCTTGAACACCTCCAGGGATGCTGACTCTACCACTCCCCTGGGCAGCCTGTTCCAATCCTTGACCACTCTTGCAGCAAAAACTTTTTCCTCATTCCCAGCCTAAACTTCCCCTTGCACAATTCCAGGCCATTTCCTCTCCTTCTATCACCTGATCCTAAGGAGAACAGCCCAACCCTCACCTCATTGCAACCTCCTTTCAGGGAGTTGTAGAGAGCAAGGAGGTCTCCCCTCAGCCTCCTCTTCTCCAGACTAAACACCCCAGTTCCCTCAGCTGCTCCTCACCAGCCCTGTTCTCCCTTACCAGCTTTGCTGTCATGTTCCATTGCTTGTCCTGTCACCTGTCACAGTTACCCTAGGAGCCCCTGCCCACTCTCACCACCTTGTTGCTCCTGCCCTGAGCCGCCTGTCACACTGCTGAATGTCACAGGCTGTCTTCCACACCACAGGGCTGCCAGCCTGCAAACATCACAGCTAGAGAGTGAGCTGTCTCCCACCAGGAAATGACCTGCACAAATCACCAGGAAAGCACTTTTCATAGACTCACAGAATGGTTTGGGTTGGAAGGGTTCAAGATCATTCAGTTCCAACACCCTGGCATGGGCAGGGACACCTCCACCAGCCCAGGTTGCTCAAGGCCTCATCCAACCTGGCCCTGAACACCTCCAGGGTCCTGTCACCACAAGCCTTTGGAAAATGTCCCTCCCCAGCTCTCCTCTAGCCCCCTTTAGGTACTGGAAGTCTGCTCTAAGGTGTCCCTGGAGCCTTCTGTTCTCCAGGCTGAACAGCCCCAACTCTCTCAGCTTGTCCCCATAGCAGAGGTGCTCCAGCCCTCTGATCATCACTGAGGACTCCTCTGGATCCTCTCCAGCAGTTCCATGTCCTTGTGATCCCAGCCAAACCCTTGCTGAAGTCTAGGAATCCTTAGGTGAGGGGAAGCCTGCAGGATTTGATCTTAATGCACTGCAAACACCAGATTCAAAGGGATGTACTCTTCATGGAGGCTAGCAGCAGGTCTGAAGTCTTCTCCCTGATGCATTACAAGCTACCCACAGGGTCTGTGTGGCCAGGGAGCTCACCTTGTGAGCATGAATACCTTCAGCCAGTGTGGAGGGGACACAGAGGCAACCCTTTTGGTATCAGAGGTTACTGTGGTGGCCAAAAGCACTGTGGGTGTGTTCACTTCACATTTTAAAACCATCAGAAATCCATAAAATCCCAAGTCCCACTTAAGTACTTACAGGAGATCCACCCTTGGCCATCTGAAATGCTCTCTTTGCTCCCCACTGATGTTGTCAAAATCAGGAACTCCGAACAGATGCAGCTCTTTGCTTACTCACCACAGTGCTTAACCAGCTAACTGTGCCCCCAGACCTGATGGTGCCAATTAATCCCCTAAGCCAGCTGGTGGATGGGGAGCTGCTGAGAGCCCAGCAGCTCCAAACCCCCTCTTCTCCCTAAAAAAAACATAACAGGGAGACTCCAAGATGCCTTTTCCTACAGCTGTGGGGAGGGGAGAAGCACAGCCTGGGTGCTAATTCTCAGCTCAGGCCAATCTGGAGTTGGTGTGAGGCTGGGTGGCCAAGCTCTGGGGACAGCCACAGTCTCCTTCTGGGGGTGTCTTCTCTGGAGCCTTTCAAGACCTGCCTGGATGCATTCCTGTGTGACTTGCCCTAGGTGACCCTGCTTTGGCAGGGGGGTTGGCGTCAATGATCTCTTAGATCCCAAGCCCTAACATTCTGGTTGGTGGTTCTGTGACAGGAAGGTCCAAGGGCAACTACATAGCCCTCAAGAGAGCCTCTGAGGTGATGCTGGAATCCCAAGAGGGGTTATCCACACAGGATTTGAATTTCCCTGACCACACCACCATCCAAAAGAGGCTGTTAAGACAAAAAAAAGAAAGAAAAAGAAGGCACTTTGCTTTTAAGTAACTGCTGACTTCTCTCTGCTACCAAAAGGCAATGCCTAGGAAAAAGAAATGGAGATTCAAGAGGAGAAATTTCAGATCTATTAGGAAACAAAGAAGGATGCCCCAGGCAGCACCCCAGGCTTTATTTGGTAGGGAAGGGAGCAGGAGAGCAGATTTAGGCACTGTCAGTCCTGTTTCCACAGCACTGGGTCTTCAAGGAGTGTAGGAAGGATAAATCCAACCCATCACTATGTGCAGAACATCAACAGCTCTGCTCCAGGCCAGTGCTACATGGACTGAGGCAAACTGTGCTTGATAAGATCTCCTCCTTGATCACTTCCTGAGTTTTCTTGCTTCTTATGAATAGAAAGGGAGGCTTTTTGCCTAAAAACTAGAAGCTGTGCACAAAAGCTGCCAAACGTTATTATTCCTCCAGCAAATGTACTCTAAAGGGACAAGCAAAGCCAGCACAGGACTGGGGTCAGTAGAAGGGATTCAGGAACTAAAATAGAATCCCAGACTGGTTTAGGTTGGAAGAGAGCTTCAAAACTCATCCAATCCAACCCCCCTGCAGCCAGCAGAGACATCTGCAATTAGAGCAGGTTGCTCACAGCCCCAGAAAACCTGACCTGGGATGGTTACAAGGATGGGGCATCTCCCACCTCTCTGGGTAGCCTGGGACAGGCTCTCACCACCCTCAAACATTTCTTCCTTCTCTCCACTCTCAATCTCCCTCTTTTAGTTCCAAACCATCACCCCTTGTCCTGGCACAACAGGCTCAAAAGTCTGTCCCCAGATTTCTGAGCAGCTCATTTCACAATTGAAAGGCCATCAGAAGGTCTCCCTGGAGCCTTCTCTTCTCCAGGCTGAACCAGCCCAACTCTCTCAGCCTGGCTTCACAGCAGAGGGCTTCCAGCTCTCCCAGCATTGCTGTGGCCTCCTCTGGCCACTCTCAGCAGGTCCCTGTTTGTGCTGTGCTGAGGACTACAGAGCTGCCCCAGCACTGCAGGTGGGGTCTCAGCAGAGCATAGCAGAGGGGCAGAATCCCCTCCCTGCCCACACTGCTGGGGATCAGCCCAGGGCGGGTCTGGCTCTGGGCTGGCAGTGCTCAGTGCCAGCTCCTGTCCAGCTTTTCACCCCCCAGCACCCTCAAGTCCTTCTCCACAGGGCTGCTCTCTTTTTTTTTCCAAGAAAGGAAGTCTGAAGTCCACAAATCCTTTCTGTTGCTAATTTCTTTCCATCTGAAGTTCTTGCAGATAACTCACAGTGACACAGATACCAGCTCCCACTCTGCAGGGCACGTGTGAACTACCAGACAGAAATTTCTCTTCTCCATGTGAAGATATTCACCATTTTAAGTGTTATATAGCAAGACATTAACCTGTAAGTTTGTATTTTCTTCCTTGTGAAGCCTATTCCTGTGGGCAGACACCTCACTGCCTGTCTGTCCTGGTATTCATAGATTCACAGAACAGTTGGGGTTGGAAGGGATCTTCAAGATCATCCAGTTCCAACCCTCCTGCCATGGGTAGGGACACCTCCCACTGGCCCAGGTTGCTCAAGGCCTCATCCAACCTGGCCTTCAACACCCACAGGGAGGGGGCAGTCACGACCTCCCTGGGCAATCTGTTCCAATGTCTCTCCACCCGCACTGGAAAGAATTTCTTCCTAATCTCCAGTCTGAATCTGTCCTCTTCCAGTTCAAAGCCACTGTCCCTCATCCTGTCACTCCAAGCCTTTGTCAAAGGTCCCTCCCCAGCTCTCCTGTACCCCCTTCAGGTACTGGAAGGCTGAACAGGCCTTCTCCAGGCTGAAGAGCCTGCCCCATAGGGGAGGTTCTCCAGCCCTTTTGACCATCTTCGTGGCCTCCTCTGGACCTGCTCCAGCAGTTCCCTGTCCTTCTTGTGCTGGGAGCTCCAAAACTGGACACAGTGCTCCAGGTGTAGCCTCAGCAGAGCAGAGACGGAGAATCCCCTCCCTCACCTTTCCCTCATCCATTCATTCATCCCCTTCCCAACCCCGCTCCATCCTTGCAGCATTTCACACCACCCTTTGTTCTGCGCCAGCTCTGCAGGAAGGAAACCCTCTCCCACCAGCACAACCCAGAGGGGTTTGGGCTGGAGCTGGCCAGTGCAGACTGGTGTGCCCAGCAGGGGGCAGTGTGCCCAGCAGGGAGAAGCGTGCCCAGCAGGGTGCAGTGTGCCCAGCAGGGAGAAGTGTGCCCAGCAGGGAGCAGTGTGCCCAGCAGGGAGAAGTGTGCCCAGCAGGGGGCAGTGTGCCCAGCAGGGGGCAGCGTGTCCAGCAGGTAGCAGTGTGCCCAGCAGGGGGCAGTGTGCCCAGCAGAGGGCTGTCTCTTACCGGCAGGAGGCTGCCCGTAGGAGGTGGCGTAGGCAGTCTGCCCATAGGTGGCGGTGGTCTGGGGCTGTGTGTAGCTGACGTCGGTGGGCTGCCCGTAGGTCCCGTAGCTCTGCTGCCCGTAGGTCTGTCCCCAAAGACAAGAGAGGTGGAACTGGTGAGCAGCAGTGACCCAGAGACAACCCAGAGAGCACCCAGAGACACTGCTCCAGTTATGCAGGGAGACTGCAGGGTGAGAGTGAGCCAGGAGGGAGGCAGTGGTGAGCTGCTGGGAGGGTAGGAAGGATCTACACAGGGGTCTGGACAGGCTGCATGGAGGAGTTGAGGCCAGTGGGATGAGGTTCACAGGATCACAGGATCACAGGGTGTTAGGGGTTGGAAGGGACCTCTGAAGGTCATTGAGTCCAACCCCCCTGCCAGAGCAGGACCATAGAATCCAGCACAGGTCACACAGGAACACATCCAGATGGGGCTTGAAAGTCTTCAGGAGACACCACAACATCTCTGGGCAGCCTGTTCCAGTGCTCTGGGACCCTCACAGTGAAAAAGTTCCTCCTCATGTTGAGGTGGAACCTCCTGTGCTGGAGTTTCTATCCATTGCCCCTTGTCCTATCCCACAGTGCAGGTGAGCAGAGCCTGGCCCCCACCTATTGACACTCAGCCCTCAGATATTCAGAAACATTTATTAAATCCCCTCTCAGTCTTCTCTTCTCCTCCAGGTCCCTCAGCCTCTCCTCACAGGGCAGTGCTCCAGTCCCTCAATCATCCTGGTAGCCTCTGTTGAACTCTCTTCAGCAGATCCCTGTCTCTCTTGAACCGGGGAGCCAAGGGTTGGGTCCTGCACTTGGGTCACAACAACCCCATGAATGCTCCAGGCTTGCGGCAGAGTGGCTGGAAAGTTGTCTGTCAGAAAAGGACCCAGGGGTGTTGGGTGACAACTGGCTGAAGGTGATCTAAGATGTGTCTGGGTGACCAAGAAGGCCACCAGCACCCTGGCCTGCATCAGCAATGGGGTGGCCAGCAGGACCAGGACAGTGACTGCTTCCCTGTACTCTGCACTGGTGAGGTCACACCTCAAATCCTGGGTTCAGTTTTGGGCCCCTCACTCCAAGAAGGACATTGAGGGACTGAAGAATGTCCAGAGAAGGGCAATGAAGGTAGTGAAGGGGCTGGAGAATAAGGCTGGTGAGGAGAGGCTGAGGGAACTGGGGCTGTTCAGCCTGGATGGGGCTGAGGGGAGACCTTGTGGCTCTCTGCAATTCTCTGGAAGGAGGCTGGAGCCAGGGAGGTGTGGTGGGTACAACTTGAGGCAATTTCCTCTTGTCCTATCACTTGTTCCCTTGAAGAAGAGACCAATCCCCACTGTTGAGGCTCATCTTTAGGTTGGGCTCATCTTTAGGCTGTTTTCACTCTAACAAAGCATTTTATGACATTCAAGATCAGACTTGATGTGGCCCTGAGCAGCCTGCTCTAATTGGAGGTTAGAGGATGCAGGGATGGTGGACAAGGGGGATGGTGACTGCAGGGGAGGTGGACAAGATGACCTTTAAGGGTCCCTTCCAACCTGATGCAATTTCATAGAATCATAGAATCAGTCAGGGTGGGAAGGGACCACAAGGATCATCCAGTTCCAACCCCCCTGCCATGGGCAGGGACACCTCACACTCTATCAGGCTGGCCAGAGCCTCATCCAGCCTGGCTGCAAACACCTCCAGGGATGGGACCTCAAGCACCTCCCTGGACAACCCATTCCAGGCTCTCACCACTCTCATGGGGAAGAACTTCTTCCTCAGGTCCAGTCTGAATCTCCCCACTTCCAGCTTTATTCCATTCCCCCTAGTCCTATCACTCCCTGATAGCCTAAAAAGTCCCTCCCCAGCTTTCTTGTAGCCCCCTTCAGATAGTGGAAGGCCACAAGAAGGTCACCTCAGAGCCTTCTCTTCTCCAGACTGAACAGCCCCAACTCTTTCAGTCTGTCCTTATAGGAGAGGAGCTCCAGCCCTCTGCTCATCCTGGTGGCCCTTCTCTGGACACCTTCCAGTACCTCCAGATCCCTCTTGTAATAGGGGATGCAGAACTGGATGAAGAATTTGTGAAACTGTGGGATGAGTGTGAATCACAGAATGGTTTGTGTTGGGAGAGACCTTCAAGATCATCTATTTCCAAGCCCCCTGCCATGGGCAGGGGCACCTTCCACTAGCCCAGGTTGCTCAAAGCCTCACCAGCCTGGTCTTAAACAGTTTCAGGGATGAAGAACCCACAACTTCTCTGGGCAACCAGTTCCATTTAGTTCTACAGGTACCAGCTCACATCTCCAGTGTGCCACCAATCCATTTTCCAGTTGCTTGCTGCTTCTGATTTCTGTTTACTGTCTTCACAAAGCAGAGCTGGATGAGAATGAAAAGCAGCATGGCCAGCAGGTCAAGAGGTGATTCTGGCCCTCTGCTCTGCTGAGAACTCACCTGCAGTGCAGTCTCCAGCTATGCAGCCCCAACACAAGAGACATGGACTCTATGGAGAGTGTCCAGAGAAGGCCACAAAGATGATCAGAAGGACTGAGAACCTGGGGACAGGCTGGGAGAGTTGGGGCTGCTCAGCCTGGAGAAGAGAAGGCTCCAGAGGGAGACCTTAGAGCTGCAATTCAGTATCTGAAGGGGACCTGCAGGAAGGCTGGGGAGGGACTGTTCAGAAGGGCCTGTGGGGACAGGACAAGGGGCAATGGTTTGAAACTGGAGCAAGGCAGAGTTAGGTTGGACATCAGGAGGAAGTTCTGCACAGTGAGGCTGGGGAGACACTGGAACAGGTTGCCCAAGGATGTAGTTGAGGCCCCATCCCTCAAAACATTCAAGACCAGCCTTGCTGTGGCCCTGGACAGCCTGCTCTAGTTGGAAATGTCCCTGCTGCCCTCAGGGGGGTTGACAAGATGACCTTTGAGGGTTCCTCCCAACCTGATGCAATCTGTGCATGCAAACACCACTGCTACACCCTGCTAGATCATGTATGCAAATAAGGGTCCATTATAGACACCCAGCACCCCCACAAGGCAAATACCCTCCATCAGTCAAGCTTCTGACTCCAAGTGCACGTGGGACCTTCCCCAAGTGTTGCTGTGCTTTTGTTTCACTCTATCCCCACTCCACAAACAGGGGGGTGCTGCTTTCTGCCCTTAATCGTGAGGCCCCAAAACAACTTTCCAGGTCAGACTTTCATCCTCTGTTCAGGTTTCAACGTTTTATTTTTTGGCTGGCTGGAAGAGCCCTGTGGAGTTTAGAGCAGGAAATATGTTTCAGCAAGCAGCTAAGAACCCTCCCAGGCTGTTGTGCTTTCTGTTACCTGAGTGGTCTGTGCGTATCCTTGCGCTGGCTGAGGTGCGTAGGCGCTGTAGCTGCAAGATGAATTGGAAGACTAATTAATGAGGATGAATTTATCCCCCTCCAGCTCAACCACAACACCCATCAGGAGGCAATCTACACCCAGCTGAACAATTTCTGCTGAAAGACAACACCTAAAGGCTAAAGGAACACCAGAAGGTTTAGGGACAAAGCCAAGGGAAGAGCAAACCACCGCTGTCAGATGCTTAGATGAAATCTTTTTTTACAACAGAGAGGACAAAAGCATCAAGTTACTCACCCCTGCTGGGCTGCAGCTTGGCTATAGGTGCTATAATCTAGAAGAAGACAGAAAAAAAAAAATAGGTTGACAAAGGCAAAACGAGTAGGGTAAGAGCAGAGCAGCTGTGGGATTTCTTCCTGCAGCCTCCAAGAATTGCTGTAAACCCCTCTCTGAAAGGCCTGGAAGGTAAAGGCACTTCTGCAGCCCTGCTGAAGGAAGCAGAACTTCTCTTCCCTTCATTGTTAACTGCAGCAACTTTGATCTCAAATGACCCTGCTTTACTTTAACTGCCACCTTGGATGACACCCAAAGGGGGCTGGGCAGGAGGAGAGGAGGCGGGTTGGAACAAAGAAAGGCACTTAAAATTCCTCCCAGCCTGGTTCCAAAGGGCCAGGCTGCAAGATTTGGAGTCTGTGGGAATCACCTCCCCTCCCCTCTTTCTATTTAACTTGTGAGGAAACAAACTGGGAAGTTCTAGCACTTGTCCCCTGGCAGGGTTTGAGGGCAGCTAGCTGTTATTCCTTCCCCCCACCTGGCCCCATCCAAGCCAACTCCCTGATCTAGAGGAGAATGAAAATCCTGGAAATCCAAGCAGGAAAATCTTTGCTGAAGGGCATGAAAAATGCATCCACGTGGTGGTGACAAGTAAGAGATGATTACAGCTGCTCAATCTGTGCTTTCTCTCAACAGCACCAAGCACCTCCAGCTTCCAACCACACGATGAATCCATCACTCACACCTTGCTAGCCACATCCCAACTCTCCTGGGCCACCACGTCCTGAAGACAGGGATTAGGATGAGCTCACATCTTGCTCACCTCTGTTGCTTGGGCCAGGCTGGGTGTTAGCAGAGTTTTAACCAGGCCAGGTCCCATGTGGGAAGAGGTTTTGGTGTCTCCATCACAGTAACACCTCAGGATACACAGATCTCAGTCAGAAAACTTCAGATGATCAGTTTGAGGAACCTGGCTGAGAATTTCCAACAACCTTCAGTTATCCTTAGCTTGTAAGGACTCCTTTGACTTCAGTCATAGCTGAAGGTGATAGAGCACCAGGAATCACTGAAAAGATCATGACCAGAACCTCCTGTTTCTTGGATGGATTCTTCCCTAACAAAGCTTTCTTATTTTTCTGTTTCTTGGATGGATTCATCCCTAACAAAGCTTTCTTCTTTTCCTGTTTCTTGGATGGAATCATCTCTAACAAAGGAGGGAGCTGAGGTTGTTCAGCCTGGAGAAGAGAAGACTCCAGGGGGACCTTAGAGCTGCTTTCCAATACCTGAAGGCATCTTGCAGGAAGGCTGCAGAGAGACTTTTCCTAAGGGTGTCTAGAGACAGGACAAGGGTTTGAAGCTGAGGGAGAGCAGGGTTAGACTGGAGCTTAGGAAGAAGTTCTTCAGTACAAGGATAGTGAGACTCTGGAATAGGATGCCCAGAGAGGCTGTGGATGCCCCCTCCTTGGGGGTGTTCAAGGCCAGGCTGGTTGAGGTCCTGAACAACCAAGTCTAGTTGAGAGGTGTTCCTGCGCATGGCAGGGAGGTTGGAGTAGATATTCTCCAAGGTCCCTTCCAACCTGAGCCATTCTAGGATTCTTACAAAGCTTTCTCATTCCTCCTCCAAAGCCTTGATGTGAACTTTTCCCTCTTTGTCCCTTCCTCTGCTGATCCTGGAGGAAGCACAAGGAAAGGTCCATGCCTCCCTCACTGATTTCTGACAGCTATTAATCACTTCAGCCTTGCAGCAGAGCACAGGAATTGGTAGGAGCACAGAAGGAAGAGGCCTGGAATCCCATGCACAGTTAACAGGCCCTAAAGGGTTCCCTCACTCCTGCCACACTGTGCTCAATCTGTCAGACTGCTCTGGCACTGCTCCCCTGCCTGCCCTGCACCCTGAATCTGGAGACATCCAGCTGGAATTTGGGAATGCTGACTTCCTCCCCCCTCCTTACCTCCCCGGGTCTGCATGTGGCTCTAAGCTCTGCTGGATCACAGAATGGCTCAGGTTGGAAGGGACCTCAGAGATGACCTACACCAACCTCCCTGCCTTGGGCAGGGACACCTCTCAACTAGACTTGGATGCCCAAGGTCTCATCCAACCTGGCCTTGAACACCTCTAGGGAGGGGGCATCCACAATCTCTCTGGGCAACCCATTCCAGAGTCTCACCACCCTCATACTGAAGAACTTCTTCCTAAGCTCCAGTCTAACCCTGCTCTCACGTTCAACCCATTCCCCCTTGTCCTGTCTCTAGACACCCTTAGCAAAGTCCCTCTGCAGCCTTGCTGCAGGTTCCCTTCAGGTACTGGAAGGCAGCTCTAATAAGGTCCCCCTGGAGTATTTTCAATTCTGAGTGCTAAAAACATAACATCCATTCCCCTCTCATCCAACTTTCCTACCACCTCCTCACATCAGCATTCTGGCTGGACCTCCTCCAGCCCTGCCTCCTCTTGCCCAAGCATGTTCATTGATCCACAGTGGTGTGATTGGAAGAGGGAGTGTCACAGGGGCCCTGTGTTCACGGAATGATAGAAAGGTCTAGGTTGGAAGGGACCTCAGAGAGCATCTACTACAACCCCCCTGCCATGAGCAGCCCAGGTTGCTCAAAGCCTCCTCCAACCCGGCCTTGAACACCTCCAGGGAGAGGGCATCAACAACCTCCCTGGGCAACCTGTTCCAGTGTCTCATCGCCCTCACTGAAAAGAATTTCTTCGTAATCTCCAGTCTCAATCTGCCCTCTTCAAGCTTCAATCCATTGCCCCTCATCCTGTCACTCCAAGCCTTTGCAAAATGTCTCTCCTCAGCTCTCCTGTAGCCCCCCTTCAGGCCCTGGAAGGCTGCTCTAAGGTCCTCCTGGAGCCTTCTCTTCTCCAGGCTGAACTCACCTCCATGTTCACCCTCCAGCCATGAAAACTTCCCCAGCCCTCATTTAATTTCCACTTTCTGCACCCACTGGGCTACCACAGTCCTCCAGGTTGTTAAAAACCAGCCAGGTTGCTGAGCATGCAGCTCCTCAACCACTTGCTGGTAGTCTCCCAGTAACCCACCACCCTTCCAAAGAGCTGCTGGGCCCCTGAGCTGCACTCATGGTCTTCCATGAAACACCCCTCCCTACTTACAGCCTTCCCCAGTCCAATGCAGCCACAAGATTTCCCCTTTTGCAGCATTTCAGAGATTCATAGAATGGGTTGGGTTGGAAGAGACCTTCAAGATCATCCAGTTCCAACCTCCTGCCACAGGCAGGGACACTTCCCACTGGCCCAGGCTGCTCAAGGCCCCATCCAGCCTGGCCTTGAATACCTCCAGAAAAGAAGGCATTTCAAGTCAGGTGTTGAAGCTGCAATTTGTCTCCGTTGATTCCTCTCTTGTGACTCACTTGAATTTAGGTGATGGCAAAACATGAAAGGAAATATTATGGTTCATTAAGTTAAAACCATCTCCCAGTTTGTATTTCCAGGGGGAAATTAATCTTCATCCTTCCATTTCACGAGGCTCAAGAGCACAATAGCACAGCCAAAAATAGCAGAATAGCAGCTCCCATGGAAGAACCTTTCCATGCATTGCTTAAAGCCAGCTGTATTTTTTACACCCCGTTTGGATAGCTTTATTGGCACAGGTTCTTTCAGCTAATTTTTTTTTTTTTGGGGGGGTGGGGTAGGAAGTGTTAAACAGTCCCAAGGTCATATTCTATCCTATTCCCTCACACTCCATGGCTGTGATTTTTTTTTTTCCCCTTTATAGACAGATTCCACCTTTGGCTGTTGGACTTGAAAGCTACTTTAAGGCTGATACTGCTGTGGTTGGGGGTAAGTTGCATCCTAGCAGTTGGAGCCCTCGTGTGACAAACGCGTTTTCTTTCATGATGCTTCACGGCTTTTATTATTTAAATAAAGTACATTCGCACCAGAAGTCGTCCCGGGTACCACCAGAAAGGCTGGAGGCAGGAAAGAAGCCTTCAGTAAGAGCAGTGGGCTCCTGCAAGCGCCTAACTCAGCGGATCTGCTGGGGCTGGCACACTGAGGCCCCACAACCCTTTAACTGATACACAGCAGAGATGATTCGGGCACTGCAATCCCGGGAGGCTCCGGCGGGGCCTAGACCCTCCGGTGAACAACGGTGCTGGTGGCGTCGGGCTGGGTGCAGGCCCGGGAGCCCGCAGCCCCGCCGGGAAAGAGCCTTTGGGCCGGCGCCTCGCCTCGCCTCGTCGCCGTGCTTCGGCCTGGCCCCGAGGCGCTCCCCCCGCTCCGCTCCCCGGAGCCTGCGTCAGCCCCAGGCGCATACTAAGCCGAACCTAGTTCGGTCCCGGCCCGGCTGCATCCGCTCGCGCCGAGGCGGCCCCCGCGGAAGCCCCGGCCGGCCCCAATCCCCCCCGAGCCCCGCTCACCCGTCGACGCCATTTTGTCGCCTTCCTCCTCCGCGCTCCCAACGTCCGGCCGCCGGCGCCGCCCCGCACTGCGCATGCGCCGCCCGGCCCAGCTGGCACCTACCACAACAGCGGCGGCGGGGGCAAAATCTCGGGCCGCCGTGCACCCGCGGCTCTTCCCGCTCCTCTCTGCGGCCCTTCTCGTGGTCTCCACACTTCGCCGAGAACCGAGATGGCTCAACGAGGGGGCGGTTCGGCTCGGCTCGGGAATGCGGTCGTGGTGCGGTACTCGGCGCTCCACCCCCGCAGTACTGTGCGTTGGTATTGCCCCAGGGCGCTAGGGGCCGTCGCGCGGGCCGGGGGGCGGAGTGGGGTTGTGGCGTGACGTCATCGCCTGGCGTCACGGCGTTGTGCGTGGGGTTGCTGTGACGTCACACAGCGGCGGAAGGCCCCGAGTCCAGTGACACGGGGAGGGGGGTGGGGGGTGTCAGGGAAGTGACCTCACGGGCAGTGCGTGACGTCACCGTGTGGCACAGAGCACTGGTAGCAAGTGACGTCACAGGCCACGAGCCCAGGCTGTGGCATCCTGCACCCTGCCTGATGTCACCATGGCAGAGCGGCATTACCTGGGGCATCGTGTGTGACGTCACCCCGCCCACTGCCGGCAGGGGTGGCCCGGGAAGCCACGGGGGCACCACAGGGACAGTGACAGCAGGGTTGGCCCATGGCTGGTGTGGCATGGAGGGGGTGTCCTCAGGGCTGGTGTGGCATGGACAGCTGTTCCATGGGTGGTGTGGCATGGGTAGGTGTCCCATGGGTGGTGTGGCATGGACAGGTGTCCCATGGGTGGTGTGGTATGGACAGCTGTCCCATGGGTGGTGTGGCATGGACAGCTGTTCCATGGGTGGTGTGGCATGGGCAGGTGTCCCAGGAGTGGCACAGTGTGGGTGGGTATCCCATGGGCAGCATCGTGTGGGTGGGTGTCCCCAGGGCCAGTGTGGCATGGGCAGGTGTCCTGTGGGTGGCATGACACGGGTGGGTGTTCGAGGGATGACATAGCATAGGTGTGTGTCCCATGGGTGGCACAGTGAGGGTGGGTGTCCCCAGGGGTGATGTTACATGGGCTGGTGCCCCTGGAGGCGGTGTGGGATGGGCAGGTGTCCGATGGGTGGCACAATGTTGGTGGGTGTCTAATGGGTGGCATGGTGTGGGTGGGTGTCCCGTGAATGGCGTGGCTCAGGTGGCTGTCCCAGGGGTGGTGCAGTGTGGGTGGATGTCCCACAGGTCATGTGACACCTGTGTCCCATGGGTGTCACCGCAGGGGTGGGTACCCCGTGGGCACAGCTGGGTGTCACCTGGCTGGAAATCCCCCAGGTGTCCTACCACAGCCAGGTCCCCACTGCAGGTCACACAACCCAGCTCCACCTGTCCCCCGCTGCTGGCAGCCCCTGGCACACCCCATGGCACCCCACCACTGTCCCCAGGCCACACAAAGTGGGCAGAAGAGACCAGCTCCAGCCACCCATGTCCCCCACACCCAGCTGCAGCACCCAAGGGGGTCCCTGATGGCCCAGGGGACACAGCAGGACAGGGGTTCAGAGGCATTTAATGACCTTGAGGGTCCCCAGGTAGTGGGGACAAAGCTCGTGGCACAGCAGGGGCACCAGCTGAGGGGTCCCCACTGCCAACCCCCCCTCTCTGAGCCTGATTCCCAGCTCAGAAGTGGCTCTGGGGGACAGGATTGAAGCAACCCCCTCCCCTGCAAAGCTGCACAGGGGGTGGGGGCAAAAAGGGGGTGAAGGGGGGAGGGGCCTGGCACCCCATTGCCCCCCCAGACGGGTTCAAGCAGCAGTGATGGGGGGCACAGCGTTTGAGGGGGGGGGGGGCTGGTGCTGTGCCACCAGCTAGCACCAAGTGCCTTGTGGGGCTGGGGGGACTTTGGAGGGGGGTGACTCCCATCCTGCCCACCCCCCCCCCCCAGGGGGATGCCCCTGCCCATCCCAGCACGGTTGGTGGGCACAGGGTTGGGGGGGGTGGCACTGAGTGACTCCCCCCCAGCCCAGGGCTGTGTCACTGGTGGCTGGGGTGCCGCTGGCGGGGGGCCACGATGCGGTACGGGGGGTGGCCGCTGCCACGCTTGGCACGGGGGGCACCGGGGGCCACCGTGCCGGGGGGGTCACTGCCCGAGCCAGCCTCTGGTTCTGTGGGGGAAAGGAGACAGAGATCAGGTGGGGGAATGCCAGGCAGCAGACAGCCCCCTCCGAAAAAAAAAGTCACCCTGGCATTGGGTGCTGGAGGGGAGGTCTCCTGCCCCCCAGGAATGGGGTTTGTTGCCCCCCACCCCCAGTATGCTGGGAGCAGGGTTGGGGGATACGCAGGAGGACCCTCCCCCCCTCAGCTGGCACCCCTGCCTGGCACCCCCAGCCGGCACCCCCAGAGCTGGGGTCCTCCCTGCAAGAAGCACAGCGGGAAGGGGAAGACAGGGTGGGGAAGAGAGTGGGGGGCACCCACTGTGTCCCAGCTGGGCACCCTGGCATGGAGCTGGCTGGGCCCTGGGGGCTCTTTAGACCATGGGTGGGTCTGGAGGCTCTCTCCATCCAGGAGCTCCCTGGGCTGAAGGGTTTCTCCATGGCCTCCCTTCATCCTTGGGAACTCCAGGAGCTGCTCTGGTCCACCAGGGTCTCCATGGGTTTCCCTTGGCCCTGGGTGGCCCCATGGTGTCCCTTGAACCAAGCTCCAAGGTTTCCCTTGGCCCAAGGAGCTCCAAGGTTTCTTTTGGTCCAAGAGGGTCCCCACGTGTCTCCCATGGTTAGAGAAAGGCTCCATGGTCTCCCTTGATCCTTGGAGAGCTTCAGAGTTTCCCTAGGCCCAAGGAGCTCCAAGGTTTCCCTTGATCCAAGAGGATTCTCTCTCAATCCAAGATCTCCGTGGTTTCCATTGGTTCAAGAGGGTCTCCATGGGTCTCCCTTTGGACTGAGAAGGGCTCCATGGTCACCCTTGATCCCTGGGGAGATCCAAGGTTTCACTTGACCCAAGAGGGTCTCCATGGTCCTCTCTCAATCCAAGAAAGTCTCTGTGGTCTCCCTTGGTTTGAGAAGGGATCCCTGGGGAGATCCAGGGTTTCTCTTGACCCAAGAGAGTCTCCATGGTCATCTGTCAATCCAAGAGGGTCTCCATGGTCTCCCTTGGCCCAAGAGGATCTCCATGGTTCTCTCTCAATCCAGGAGGGTCTCTATGTTCTCCCTTGGTTTGAGAAAGGCTCCACGGTCCCTGGGGAGACCTGGGGTTTCCCTTGCCCTGAGAGGGTCTCCATGGTCATCTCTCAATCCAAGAGGGTCTCCATGAACTCCTTTGGCCCTGCTTCCAGGGGCTCCAGCCCCCCATGCTCGGTGCCCACTCCCGGGGCATGGGGGGGGCAGGGCATGCCCAGCTCATGCAGTGTTTAGGGGAGGGAAGGTGGCACAGTTACCTGGCCAGATGATGGCTTCCAGCAAGGTGACCCTTCTAGCCAGGACCTCTAGCCGGGCCTGCTGCCGCAGGAGGGTTTGGAAGCTACTGGCCTGGGGGAGAGTGAGAGAGCAGAGCAGAGCAGAGAGCGCCTGGGCCCCGCGGCGGGCATGGCCCGGGGGGGCACGGCGTGGGGGGCAGGGCACGGCGTGGGGGGCAGAGCATGGGTGCAGCCCCTTGAGCCAGGGGGTGCCAGTGCAATGGGTGGGGGGTGCCAGGTCTCCCAGGTGGGTGCTGCAGAGGGGTGCCAGGGGCCTCCCCCACCATCTCTCTGGGTCTGGGGGGACACAGGGGTCCCTTGCACTGACCTTACTGCATTGCTGACCCTGGCAGTGCCCTGAATGGGACACAACTGTCCCCTGCCCTGCTATAGCCCAGTGAGGTGCCCTCTCTGACACCCCCCTGCATGCCCAGCCTCTGCACATGCTGGGGGACGTGTCCCCCACCTCCTTGGGGGGGCCACTGACTTGTGCCCGAGACTGTCACAAGTGTCCCTTCCCAAGAGCAGTGCCTGGGGGGAGGACAGTTCCTGGGATGCCCAACAGTGGGTGGCCCTCACCCTGTGGAACAGTCTCCTGTGCTGGGCATGGTGCCAGAGCATGGGTGATGATGTTATGCACAGCTGATGACATCACCCCACAGCCAGGGTGGGGCTGATGCCTTGCCCTGGTGCCCACCACAGCATGGCAGAGCGGATAGGGTGCCAAGGGACCCTTCCCCACAGCTCCATGGTGTCAGTGAGCCACAGTGGCATCGTGGAGGCCTAGTGACCTGCTGGTGGGGATGGTGGGGGCCACCTCACGAAGTGGGGGACCCCCCTGGCCCGGGCTGGCCCCCCTACTCACCGTAGAGCCCAATCATTGTTTCCAAGATTAAAACCCTCTCTGCTAAGATCTTCAGCGCCTCGCGGAGCTGGTGCAAACCCTCCCCCTGCAGGAGGAACAGGCACAGGCTGAGGGGGGGCCCCTCAGCACCCCCCTGCACCCCTACACGGCCCCCATTCAACCCCCCGGATAGGGGACCATAGAGGGGACATGTGTCCCCCCTGCCTCCCAGCACCCCCCAACTCACTGTGACACTATGGGAGGGAGTGGGGGTACCCATGGGGGGGTGGATCTGAACCCACCCTGTGCCCCTCCCTGTGCCAGGTGGTCCTGGGGTGGGGCTGGCTCTGCACCCCATTAGCCTGCCCAGACATGGAGGGGGTCATGGTGATGGCGTGACCCACCCCCAAGGGTGAGGCATGGGGCACTTGGCACTGCTGGGGACTCCCCATACTGCCACTGGAGTCCCAGGGATGGCACAAGGGCACTGTGAATTGCTGGGGACCCCCCCTGCCACTCTTGGGCTCCCAGGGATGGCACAAGGGCACTGGGCACTGCTGGGGACTCTCTATGCTGCTACCGGGGTCCCAGGGATGGCACAAGGGCACTGGGCACTGCTGGGGACTCTCCATGCCACCATTGGGGTCCCAGGGATGACACAAGGGCACTGGGCACTGCTGGGGACTCTCCATGCTGCCACTGGGGTCCCAGGGATGGCACAATGGCACTGGGCACTGCTGGGGACTCTCCATGCCACCACTGGGGTCCCAGAGATGGCACAAGGGCACTGTGAATTGCTGGGGACCCCCCCTGCCACTCTTGGGCTCCCAGGGATGGCACAAGGGCACTGGGCACTGCTGGGGACTCTCCATGCCACCATTGGGGTCCCAGGGATGGCACAAGGGCACTGGGCCCTTCCTGGGACACCCATGGCACTGTCAGGGTCCCAGCAATAAGATGTAGGAGGGTCAGGGGTCCCCCCACACCGCTCAGGGCCCAGTCTCCATGGCTGGCCACCCCCAATCAGCAGCTGTGTCCTGCTCCTGTCCCGGTGCCACCCTGATGCCACTCACCCAAGTGCCCTTCTCGCCCGGCTTGCCCCTGGGGCCTGGCTCACCCTGAAACACAGAAAGGAGAGGGCCTGGCAGGGGGGGGGGCACGGGGGGCTGCAGCCCAGGGGGGCCCAACCCAGCAACGTACCTGTGCCCCGTCCTGCCCACGGCTGCCCGGGTGGCCCTGGGGACCCTGGAGTGGGGAGAGAGTCCATCAGCACCGGGGGGCACAGCCAGACCCCCCCACACACACTGTGGGAGATCCTGGCAGAACCCCCCAGCTGAGACCCCCCAGGTGGTGTCACAGCAGGGACCTACCCTGTCCCCCTTCTCCCCGGGGGGGCCAGCAGCTCCGGGGGCCCCAGCTCTACCCTGTGCGGGGACAAAGGGGCTGCCATCAGCCATGGGAGTGGGGGCGCGGGAAGGGGAGGCTGGGTGCAGCCCACCCTGTGCCCCCCCACACTGGCACTACCAGCACTTACATCAGGTCCTGGGGGGCCAGGTGGCCCAATGGGACCTGGGGGGCCAGGAGGACCTGCAAGGAGAGGGCAACCAGCTCAGCCCTGGCAGGGGGTTCCACACTGGGGTACCCCCAAAGTGCTGGGAGAGGGTAAGGAAAACGGGGGGAGGACACTCACCCATCGGCCCCACGGGTCCGGGGGGTCCGGCAGGCCCCACGATGCCCCCAGCAGCTTCAATGAAGGTGTTGGAGAGGAGCGGGTCCCCTGTGGGGGGAGCATGGGTGGTGGGCAGGGGTCCCAGCACCCGCAAGCTGAGCAGGATCTGGCCACATCACCCCCAGTTTGGGTGATCCACCCACCCCAGACCCCACAGCCAGGCTGCAGGGACGCCCCCTGAGACCCTGGGGAGGGGGTCTCCCTCCCACTCCGGCCCCCCCTGTCACAGTCCAGTCTCCCCACCCCAGTCCCTCCTTACTGGGCTCGACTATGCGAGGTATCGCCGGCCCCACAGGGGCGGGGGGGCCGGGGGGCCCGGGTAACCCCTTCTCTCCCGGGAGTCCCCTTGCTCCATCCCGGCCGGGGGGCCCTGGGGGACCAGGGGGACCTGCGGGGAGGAAGAGGAGGGTGAAGCCTGGGGGGTGCCTGTTAAAGTCCTGCAGCCATGCAGCACCGCTGCACGGCCCCCTCCCTTCCACGGTCTGCTCGCCGGAGGTGGGCGCTCAGCTGGAGCTGGGCACTGGTCCAGACGCCCCCCACCCGACGCGTCTTGTCCCCACTTACCTGGTGGCCCTGCTGGACCCTTCGCCCCAGGAACACCCGACGGTCCCCGGCCTCCCACGTCTCCCTTGGGGCCGGGGGGGCCCCGTGAGCTGGGTTTCCCTGCAGGTGAGCAGCATCCTCAGGGGAGGGGACAGCCCCGCGCTGGGTGGCCCCCGACCCGTGCCCAGTCCCCACCGTCACACCCCAGCACCCACTGCGGCCCTGGCGTGGGTGGGCAGAGCATCAGCTTGGGGTGGGGGGGCACCTCAAGGACACCAGCCCCACGGTGGTGCCCCTCACCCTGCCCCAAACTAAAGCACTGAGAGGGGTGGACACAAAGCCCTTCAAACCCTCCCCAGAGGTGGCCTCAGCTTCACCTGTGGCTCAATGTCACCACCCACCCTGGGGACAGCTGGAGTGGGCCTAGGGACACCCCACAGCATGTTTGTCCAGGGTCAAGGGCTCCAAGAGAAGTGTCCCCCCCACCCCAATATTGATTACACCCAGGGCGATGTCACTGCCACCATCACTGCAGCCACAGGAGATGGCACTGCCACCAGGATTTGGGTGTTTGAGGGTCTGGGGGGGTGCAGCTCCCCACCTTACCATCATCTCCGGGGCTCCCACGGGCAGCAGGGGACCCCCAGAGCTGCCCAGTGTCTGCCCCCCTGCCCAGAGTGCTGCTTTTGGGTGCTGGGGGTTCAGCCACTGACAGTCGGGCCACCTGGAAAGGAGATGAGAAGGGTGGGTGCCACGCTGTGAGGAGACCACGAGGTGACCTCCCCTCCAGAGTCCTGTGCCCCTCGAGGGGTGGGGAGGTGGCTGCACCCCAGGCTGAGGGGAGCTCACCTGTGCCTCCAGGGTGGCAAGCCGGGCTGTCAGCTCCCCGACGTGGCTGCAGTTCAGGCACCCTGTTGGGGGGGAAATGGGGGACAGGGGGGGCTGCGGGGCAGCCACCCCTCGGGGCCCACCCTGGTGCAGCACGTGGTGGCAAGGGAGGGGACACCCACCTGAGAAAGCCGTGGGGCGCAGGGGGGGCCAGCGTGGGGCTGTGCTGGGGTGCCTGGTGTCCCGCAGGGCGAGGAAGGTGTGAGCCTCTGCTGAGCAAAGGGAGGGTCAGGAAGGGGATATCCCCCCCACTCCCTCAGGCTACAGAGCTGGGAAAGCCTGCTGCCCCTCACCACAAAACAGGCTCCCCCATGGCTCCAACCCCCTCTATGACCAGCTAGACCTCCCCTAACCCATCCATGACCCCAGGACAAATCCCCCCAACCCACCCACAGCTCCCACACAGATCACCCTTGAGCACATATATGATCAGCCAGACCCCCCTCAATCCCACCCATAACCCTGAGTTAGACCCCCCAAAACCCACTCACTCTCCTCAATCCAGACACCCTCAGACCCCCCACCGTGACCCCACCCCAGCTCTCCCAGACCCATCCCATAACTCTGAGCCAGACCTCCCCAATTTCACCCATCCTGAACCTCATCCCCCCCAAACCCCTCCAAGGTCCTCAACCGGATCTCCCCAACCCCTCATGACCACATACCACAGCCCCAAACCCTACCTATGTTCCTGAACCAGGCCGCCAAGACCACATGTCAGATCCCCCTCTCCCAACCTACCCCATAAGCCTTAGCCAGACCCCCCCACATCTACCCACAGTCCTGAGAGAGATCCCCCCCAAACCAGATTCCCCCCAGCCCACCCCATAACCTTGCATCAGACCCCACAAAACCCACCCCTGGTCCTCAACCCCAGACATCCTCAGACTCCCACCCCCGATGGCTGCACACCAGATGCCCCCAACCCAGCCCTTAACTTTGAGCCAGCCCCCCCCAAACCCACCCACAGTCCTGAACCAGAAGCCCCCAAACCCAGCCCATAACCCTCAGGCAAATCTCCCAACCTCCCCCATGACCACCCCCCAGATCCCCTCCACCCCGTAATTCTGAGCGAGGCTCCCCCCACCTCCCCTATACTCCTGAGAAACCCACCCCTAAACCCCATAATTCTGAGCCAGGCTTCCCTCAGCCCCCCATATTACTGTGAACCCCACCCCTAAACCCCCACCATGGCCTCCCAGCAAGCCCCCCAGCCCAAACCCTGACTGGAGGGGCTTCCTCTGGGCAGGGGGAGGGGGCATATTCCTGGGGACCCTGACCCATTGTGGGGTCCCAGCCCTCCGTCACCACCAAGAGACCCTGGGAACAGTGACTTGGGGCCACCCAGCATGGCAAGAAAGGGGTGCCTGGCACGGAGCCTCCACAGCCTCCCTCGCTGCCAGCCCAGCCCAGCCCAGCCACCGCCATGCTGCAGGGGACAGGCAGCACTGCCTAAGCGGGGCCAGATGTGGGGCACCCAGCCAAGCACGCACAGAGAGGAGAAGAAGGAGGAGGAGACCCCCTCTGCTCCCCCCTACGCTGCTACCACCCAGCTGGCTCTGGAGCCTCTTGTGCCAGCCACTATCCTGCAGGCCCTCAGGGCCACCCCACTGTCCCCAGGGTGTCCCCACCCCTGGGTGCCACCTACAGATCCCCCACCCCAGAGCTGGGGCCTAGCTGGGGACCCAACGCTGGGGACTCTGGGGAGAAGGAGGGAGGGCTGTGTGGGCAACAATGGGGACAAAGAGGACCCCTCCCTGGTGAGGAGGAGGCTGGGGCCAGCTGTTGAGGTGGCAGTGCCAATCCCACCACTCATGGCACAGCCTTGCACTCATTCATCCGCCCACACACTGGCAGCTGCCTGGCTGCCACCCAGCTGCACACAGGGACAGTAGGCAGACGGGTGGGCATCTCCTCATGGGTACAGCCACCCAGCCAGCCACCCAGCCAGACACTCAATAGGAACATCCATCCATGACAATATCTATCCGTCCATCCACCCACCCATCCACTCAGGAACATCCATCCATCCCTCCATCCATCCATCCTTCCATCCATCCACCCACTCAGGAACATCCATCCATCCCTCCCTCCCTCCATCCCTCCATCCATGGAGGGCTTGGAAGGGACCTTGAAGGTCCTGTAGTTCTGACACACCTGCTGTGGGCAACAGGGACACAGAATCACAGAATCAACCAGGTTGGAAGAGACCTCCAAGATCATCAAGTCCAACTGATCACCCAACCCTAACTAATCAACTAGACCATGACATCTTCCACTAGACCAGGTTGCTCAAGGCCTCCATCCATTCATCCATCCATCCATCCATCCATCCATCCATCCATCCATCCATCCACCCATCCATCCATCCATCCACCCACCCACCTATCCATTCATCCACCCATCCATTCATCCACCCATCCATCCACCCATCCATCCATCCACCCATCCATTCATCCACCCATCCATCCACCCATCCATTCACCCATCCATCCATCCAACCATCCATCCATCCATCCATCCATCCATTCATCCATTCATTCACCCATCCATCCACCCACCCATTCAACCACCCACCCATTCAACCACCCACCCATCCATTCATCCATCTATCCATCCATCCATCCATCCATCCATCCATCCATCCATCCATTCACCCATCCATCCACCCATCCATTCAACCACCCACCCATTCTACCACCCACCCATTCAACCACCCACCCATCCATTCATCCATCCATCCATCCATCCATCCATCTATCCATCCATTCAACCACCCACCCATCCATCCATCTACCCATCCATCTTTCCATCCATCCATCCATCCATCCATCCATCCATCCATCCATCCATCCATCCATCCATCCATCCATCCGTCCATTCATCCACCCATCCATCCACCCACCCATCCATCACTCCACCCAGCCCATCCCGCAGCCCAGACACCACTCCTGGTTCACCCCACCCCACCTTGGCCACGAAGAGGACCAGGCTAAGGTGGATCCCATCCCACCTTCCTCACAGTTGGCCCCGGAGTGCCCGGGGCAGCACCTCCATTCCAGCGCTGTCAGCGTCTTGTAGGTCACCCTGTAGATGGGCCGGACCATGGTGCGGTAGCTGCTGGCACAGAGTGGGGCAGTGCCTTCAGACCCAGCCCCGCCTGGTGGGGCAGCCCAGGGTGCTGGCTGCCCGCTCCCAGGGGACACTGGTGGCATGGCTCACCTGCCCCCACCACAGGCTAGGGGCCAACGGCAGCCCTGGAAGACCCTCTGGAGGAAGGTGCCATTCTGGACGTGGCATGACACGGTCCGTGTCACTGTGTAGGAGCACCAGTTGCTGGAAGGGAAACCAGTGGCACCATCACAGCACAGCCTGGGGCATGCTGAGGCTGGCAGTGCCACTCGGGGAGAGGTGTGTGCATGTGTCTATCCCAGGGGGTCCCACCCAAAAAATTGCCCTAGGAGGTGCCTACCCACAGCCATGGGGGTGCCCATGGGGCAGAAACTGCTCTGGCATGCCACGGGCACCTAGGGCCCTGCATTCCTGCTGCATTCCCGGTCTGGCACTGGCCCCAGCTGGCATGGAGCAGAGTCTGGAGCCCTCCCATGCCCCTGTCCCACCACACACAAAAGCCCTTTTCTTCTGCCCCATGTAAGCTCCTCATGCCAGGCCCTGCCCACCCTGCCCAGCCTCAGTTTCCCCCTGCAGAGGGGAGTACACCAGTGCCACCAGTGCCATGAGGCTGAGTGTCCCCATCCCCACAGCTGGCAGGACTCGCTGCACCCTTGGTGGCCCCAAACTCTGAGGCTGCGCAGTTTGGGTCAAAATCTGAGGTTTTTGGGACGGCTGCAGGGCTGCAAGAAGGGAGGCGGTGACAGCAGGGACAATTGTCTGGGAGGTGCTGGGGGGGGGGGGGGTTGTGCACAGCAGGGCTGCACAGGGCTTTCCGGCCAGGCAACAACCCAGGCAGGCTTTGTGCCAGGACCACGAAAGCACCGAGGCTGTTGCCACGCTTCTGCTGCTGCCCCACCATGCTCAGTCAGTTCCCAGTATCCCCCAGTAAGCCCAGTCTGGCACCTCCAGATGCCGTTATCCAGGGTGACAGCCTCTGGCATTGTTCCCACTGGGTGGGCACCCAGCTGGTGAACGATGCTGGCCATGGGGATGCCATGGGTGCCAGGCTGGCACGCAGCCACACTATCTTGGGGCGAGGATGCAGCACCAGCTGTGGTGGGTGCCCACGGGCATGGGGATGGGTCCCAGCTTGTTTCACCTCCTACCTGGCAGAGGCAGGAAAGGAAATTGCCCTCCCAGAAAGTGGGGCAGGAGCTGGCGGGCATCAGCATGCCAGAGCTCGCATGGCCCAGCATGACCCAGCCCAGCAGCTGCTGGGCCAGCACTGGTGCACCGAGCAGGCCTGGCTCTGCTGCCAGGGCATGTGCCTGCCTGGGGCAAAGCCCACGGTGGGATTGGCTCTGAATCTCACTCCCCCTTTTCCAAAACCAGCCTCTTGGCATTGTCCCCCCCCCCAGCTTGGCACACGGAACCCCAGTGAGATGGATACGATGGGGGCCTCCCCAGTGCCAAGGGTGGAGCAGTGGGTGGTGGACTGAGGGGGACCTCGTCAGACTGCTGCGTGGCAAGACAGATCAGGGCGCTGGGTGCTGGACTGTGGAGACTATGGGGACGCAGCAGGGTGTTGCCAAGGCGCTGGGGGCTTCCTGGGCTTGGCCGGGAGGGGAAGGGGAAATGAGGCAGCTTCTGCCCACCGCCTTGCGACCCGGGCGGAACCGGAGGTCCCGCCAATCCGGAGCTGGAGACACGGCCAGAGACAAGGGTTTCCTGTAAACACCCCCCCCCCCCCCACCTCCCCCAGCACCCCCCACTGCTCTGCCTCGACAGGACGATGGAGCACCCCCAAGACTGGGCACCGTGGCTGCCCCTGCCACCATCACGCCCCAGACACGGGCAATACCCTGGGGCTGGAGCCGCTCACTCCCCAGCAGTCCCAATATGCCCAGGCATTCCCAGTAGCCCCAGCAGTCCCATTATGCCCAGGCAGCCCCAGTAGCCCCAGCATTCCCAGTGTGCCCAGGCAGCCCCAGTAGCCCCAGCATTCCCAGTATGCCCAGGCAGCCGCAGCGCTATGCTAGCCCTGGTAGCTGTGATGACCCAGCGGTGATGCTAGCCCCAGCAAGTCTTGCTCGCCCCAGTAACCTCACAGTAAATCCCAGTTAAGTCCTGCTGGCTGCGGTAACTTCCAACCCCCGTGCATCCCGTTAGCCCAACTAACCCCCAGCCCCAGTAAATCCTGCTAGTCCCAACAACACTCTAGCTAAATCGTGCTAGTCCCAATAGGCCTCTAGTAAGTCCCGGTAAATCCTGCTGTCCCTAGTAACCCTCCAGTAACCCCCAGCTCCAGTAGCTCCCACAGAATAGATGGAGCAGCCCCTGCCCTGCTGCCCCCGGTACCCAGTGCCTGGTGCTCCCTGGTACCAAGTACCCGCAGTCCTCGGTGCCCGGGGATCCCTGATGCCTCCCGTGGCCGGTACTTGGCATCTGGAACCCCCAGTAGCCGATGCCCTCCCGTGCCCAGTACCCGGAGTCCCAGTGTCTGATGTTTCCTGCGCCTGGTACTCGGCATCCGGAGCTTCCCGGTAGCCGGTGCCCCCCGTGGCCAGTGACCCAGTACCCGGAGCCCCACGATAGCCGGTGTCCCACCGCGTCCGGTACTCTGTACCCGGAGCTCCCTGATGCTTCCCGTACCCGGCGCCTCCCTGGTGCCCCACTTCGGTGCCAGTACCTGCGGGCAGCGGGCTGCAGCACGGCCGGGCTCCAGGAGCCGGCGGCGAGAGGCGGCAGGAGCAGCAGCAGCAGCAGCGGGCAGAGCCCCAGGGGTACGGGCAGGGGCACGGACAGGGGAGGGCAGCGGCGGCAGAGCCCCGCCATTGCCGCTCCGCTGGGGCTCGGCGCTGCCCGGCCACCGGCACCGAGCGGCGAGAGGGAACGGGGAGGAAGAGGGTTGGAGGAGGAGGGATGAAGGAGGAGGAGGGAGGGACCCCTCCCGCCCCCCGTCTTCCGCCCCGCCGGCCCGGGGGTCCCGCTGGCCGTACCGGCAGGGGGAGCCGGGATCGGGTAGGGGAGACCTGGCGGGGAACGGTGCGGGGGGGCACAGATGGAGACCCCCTGTGAGCACCTCTGTGTGACGTGTGTGTGCATGTGCATGCGTGTGCGTGTGTGTATGCGTGGGAACACGCGTGTGCTTCCATATGTGCTTGGCTACATACATGTGTGTGGGGACACACGTGTGCTTCCATGTATGCTGGGCTACACACACGTATGCGTGGGGACATGCGTTTGCCCACCCATGAGTCTGCACACGTGTGTGCTTGTCTTTCATGTGTGTGGGTGCACAAGGGTTCACACATGTGCCTCTCTGCATGTTTGTGGGCAGATGTTTTTGTGTCTACAGGTACAGAAATGTCACTGTGTGTGCTTGGGGACACGTGTGTGTGTGTGTGTCATTGTGCTTGGGTACGTGTGTGTCACTGTGCTTGGGGACACGTGTGTGTGTCACTGTACCTGGCAACACGTGTGCACCTCTGCCTGCACATGAGCACACCCACATCACGTGTGTGCACACCTGGCTGGCCGCACACCCACACCTGGTGCCCATGTGCCCAGCTGTGTGTGCCACGCTGCGCTGCCACACGTGCCACCTGTGTCCATGTGTGTGCACACAGCCTGGCTGTGCCAACAGCCACACGGCTGTCTGTCTGTCTGTCTGCCTGTCTGCAGCTCGCCCTCCATGTGTGCATGTGTGTGGTCCCCATGTCAGGGTGTGTGTGCATGGCCATGCGTGTGTGGTCCTGCTGGGGGGGAGGGGTATGTGTATGTGTGGGTCCTACAGGCACTGTGTGTGTCCCTCTGTCTGTCTACGTGTCTGTCTGTCTGTGTGTCTGGGGACATCTCCCCACACTCACAGCACTCCAGGAGCCCCCATCCCCCTATCCTGCCAGATGTGCAGGGAGCTTCATCCCTCTTCTCGCTTCCCAGTCAGCATCCACAGACCCAGGTGGGTGGGAGGTTGTCCTGTCCAGTGGGGACAGCAGAGACCCAGGGGTCCTGTGGGGTGGGAGGCTGAGAAAGGGAGCAGTGCTCTGTCTGCCCCCCTCTCCCCAGCATGTGGAGCTGGGCTGGGGGGATGATGAATGGGTCAGGAGGACTTTATGCAGGAGTGGAGGAGGGAGTGCACCCACTACCCACCCCCACCCAGGGATGCCACCTTCCTCTGGGCATGGGGGTGAAGTGGGGAGCTGGCACAACACCCCCAAAGTTCACACCACATCTGGAAGCACCCATCTCCCCAACTCCCTGCCAGACTGACACCCATCCTCCTGGTGGTTAGAACACAGGGTGTCCTCAACCCCTCCCTGACACCCCCACACCCCCCTGCAGCACTGCTGCCAGCCTGGCCCCCAGTATGTCCTTGTCACAGGGCCTGGGACGTGCTGGTGGCCCTGGTGGGTGCTTGGAGGAGCCCAAGGTCACCCGGTCTGCTCCTCAGACTAAACAAGGCTGCTGCCAGGCACTCGGGGGGGCCTTTGGGTGGGGACAGGCTGCACTGGTGTCCCCTGTCTTGTCCCCCAAAATGGGGACCATCCCAGGCTGTTCCCAGTCCAGAGCTGAGCATGTGGGGCCCTGCCTCAGGCTGCCTGTGACCTTGTTCCCATGGGTAACCCTGAGAGGCCCCCACTCATCCCTGGGGTCCCCTCACCCCTCTGCTCGATGCCTTGAATCCCTCCAGTGCTCCTCAAGTGGGTTTCAGCCAACTGCCAGGTCCCTGTGCCATGTCCATGTTGCAGCTCCATGTCCCCATGCCATGCCTAGCTCTATCTCCATGCTCCAGGTCCATGTCCCTAATGCCATGGCCCAACCCATATTTCTGTCCCAGCTCTGTGTCCCTGTACCATGACACCATCCCAGCTCCACGTCCCCATACAATCTCCCAGCTCCAGGTCCCTGCCCCAACTCCATGTCCCCATGCTACAGCCCTGTCTAAGGTCCATGTTCCTATGCCATATTCCTGTCCCGGGTCCATGTTCCCATGCCATGCCCCCCTGCTCAGCTCCATGTCCACATGCCATGGCCCAGCTCTAAGTCTCTGCTCCAGCTCCATGTCACTTTGTCATATCTCTGTCTCAGCTCCTTGTACACATCTCAGCTCTACATCTCATAAAATGTCCCAGCTCCAGGTCCCTGCCCGACTCTATGTCCCCATGCCATGCCCCTGCCAGGCTCCATACCCCCACGAACCTCACTCCTGCCTGAGTCATGGCACAGGGTGCCAGCTCCCAGCCCCATTTGCCCTGGGTCTGGCTCCCAGCATGAGACCTGGGTACAGCTCATTGCGTGGGTGGGCAGCAGGTGGCTCCTGCCTGTGACGGGGAACCCAGTCCCTTACCATGAGGACAGGGAGAGGTGGATGCTCAGTCTGGAGAAGAGAAAGTTCTGAGGAGACCTTCTTGTGGCCTTCCAGTATCTGAAGGGTGCCTACAAGAAAGTTAGGGAGGGACTTTTTAGGGTGTCAGGCGGTGATAGGACCAGGGGGAATGGAAAAAAACTAGAAATGGGGAGATTCAGATTGGATGTTAGGAAGAAATTCTTCCCCATGAGGGTGGTGAGACACTGGAACAGCTTGCCCAGGGAGGTGGTGGAAGCCTTATCCCTGGAGGTTTTTAAGGCCAAGCTGGATGTGGCTCTGGGCAACCTGCTGTAGTGTGAGGTGTTCCTGCCCATGGCAGGGGGGTTGGAACTGGGTGATCCTTGAAGTGCCTTCCAACTCAAACAATTCTGATTCTATGCTGGACCATGTTCAGCCCCTGCTTGGCCCTGGGGGTGGGGGCTTGCTGCCCTCCTCAGCGGGGACCCCTCCCCCCCGGTGCCACCCTGGTCTGCCACACGGCGTGGCCGGGGCCACCAGGTGGCACTGCGAGTCCACCGTGGCCATCTCTTCCCGGCCTCTGGCCACCCCCAGGGCCAGCCCCAGTACCCTGGGTGTCCCCTTCCTGTCAGGGGGGAGGATGTGACCAGAGGCCAAAAGGAACAACCCCTCTGTTGCCAGATCTGTCCCCAGCCTGCCCTTGCATAAGCCTGGCCACAGTGGCAGCACTTCTGTCCCCAGGTCTGCCCTCTCCATGGGTACAGCCAGAATGAAAAATTCTCTGCCCCGAATCTGTCCACAAACCTGTCCCTCCACAGGCATGGCCAGAGTGACAACACCTCTGTCCCCAAATGCATGCTTCCATGGGCAGAGTGACAACTGCCCTGTCCCCAGATCTGTCCCCTCTGCAAGTACAATTAGTGACAGCCCCTTCATCCCCAGGCCCAGTCCCCGAATCCATCACTCTGCAGGTGGATCCCCTCTGTCCCCAGGTCTGTCCCCAGGTCTGTCTCCAGTGTGTCCCTGCATGACTATGCCCAGAGTGGCAGGCCCTGTGTCCCCCACACCTGCCCTCCCTGTAGACAGGGGCAGACTAATAAACCCTCTAATCCAAATCTGTCCAAAGATCTGTCCCCAGATCTGTCCCTCTATGGACACAACGTCAACAGCTCCCCTGTCTCCAGGTTTATCCTCTCTCACAGCCAAAATGACAGCCCCTTTGCCCTCAGCTCTGTCCCCAGATCTATCCACTCTGCAGGCAGAATCCAGATGACAGAAGTCCTTGTCCCCAGATTTGTCCCCAAATCTGTCCCTCAGCAGACAGAGACCCCTGGGCTGAGGCTGATGTGTGCAAGCAGAGCAGACACTGAGGCATCACCGTGGCTTGGGACCTGCTGCCACCTTCTGTGCCTCAGGTGCCCACCTGCAGGAACCACATCCCCTGAGCGAGGGACAATGTGTGTCCCCAGGCCCGGTGGGTCAAGCCAGAGCACAGCCCCCCATGGGGACATGTCACCCCCCTGTGTGTCTGAGCATGCAGCTGTGTGCTCCTGTCCCACGGCTGGGCCACCTGTCGGTGCCACTGCCCGGTCCTGTGCTGGGTGCCCAGTCTCCTGTGCACATCCCCAGTATGGGTACCTGGCCCTGGTGTGGGTGCCCGGTGTGAGTGCCCAGTTCCTGCTGCCTGTGCCCGTGCCTGGTGTATCTGCCCAGTCCCTCCTGAGTCTCCCCGGTGCATCTGCCCAGTGCCGGTGCCACTTGCGTGTTCCCCTCCACGGATGCCCGTTCCCGGTGCGGATGCCCGGTGCGGATGCCCGATCCTGATGCGTGCCCTCGGTGCGGGTGCCCGTTGCGCGTGCCCGCGCGGCCGTGCGCGCCACAACCGGTGGCCGTAGCTGCCTGGCGCTGGCGGAGCGCTGCCGCCGCCCGGTCCCGCTCCCGCTCCCGCGGCTGCCGCCGTCGCTGCTCCCGGTGCGGCTGCGGGTCCCGCTGCGGCTGCGGCTGCCGGAGGTAACGGCGCGGGGCGCGGGCGACGCTGGGCGGCGGCGGCCATGGCGGGGCGGGGGGACCGGCTCTGGGGGGTGGGCGGCGGCGGGACCGTGCACCGGGGACTTCCGTGCGCCGGGGGTTAAGCATGGACGGGGTTGGGGGGATATGGACCCTGGGGCTAGGGACTGCCGTGCACCGGGAGAGGGGGAATCGCGCACTGGCGGGGACTGTGCACCGGGAGGAGGGGACTATGCACCGGGGCATCCGTGCACTGGGGGCTGCCGTGCACCGGGAGGGGACACACCGTGCATCCGGGGAGGCTGGGAAAGACTGTGCACCGTGGAGGGACCGTGTTACCGAGGGCCTGGGGGCTGCCGTGCACCGGAGGGGGCACGACGAAAACGGCCGTGCACCGTGGGGCTGGGGGCGCCACGCAGTGTGGGGGGGAACCGTGCACTGAAGGGGCAGGGGCAGATCGTGCACCGGGGGCCAGGCCTGGCCTTTCCCCCTTCCCCGAGCAGCCGGGCCTCGGGCTAAGGTGTGTGGGGGGGCTGACACCGGGGCTCATCCTCACTGCCCGGTTCTGAGTCCGGGGGGGCTTCCCGGGGTTGGGGAGCCGGCGCTGCTCGGGGTCACGGCTGGCGCACACGCGTGTGGCGGGGTAAGGCTGCGTGTTGCACCCACCCGTGGCGGTGCATGTGGTGTGTGTGCGTCCGTGCGGCCCGGGGAGGGGGGGGGGAGGATGGTGGCGTGGTGTTGCTGTTGCTGTGGGTCCCGGTGTCTGTCTGTCTGTCCGTCTGTCTGTCCCTGTCGGTCCCCCTGCCTGTGTCTGCGCGCGTGTGCCAGCGCGCGTGCCCATGCGTGGCTCCGTGTCCGTGTGTCTGTGTGTGCCTGGCCGTGACCGTGCGCCTGACTAGCTGGCTGTCAACAAACCCCCCCCCCCCCCGCCCTGCTCCTCTCCCACCCCCCCAACAACCACCCACCCGTGGGGCTGAAGGGTGCTGTGGGTGGCTGAGAGGTTGGTGGAAGGAGCCGGGGGATGCAGTGAGTGGCCTGTGCTCGCCCCTAGCCCGATGCCTGCAGTGCAGATCATAAATCAGTGGTGGCTGGAGCAGGCTCGGGGGGCTGTGGGCTCCCTGGCACCCAAATTACCTGGGTAGGGAGCTATGGAGATCCCTGGGTTTGTAGGACCCCCGCCAGCCCCTCAGGGCCATGAGGAGGGTCTCCTGTCCCCTCCTGTCCCCCTTGTCCCTGCTGTCACGTTGAAGGCCGGCAGCTGGCCAGGGCTGGCAGGCAGCCCACACTGCCAGGGCTGCGGGCACAGCGGCCTCGCTGGCTTTGGGGGGGTGATGGGATCTGTCCCCCAGCTGCCACCCATGCAGTGGTACTCAGGGTGACAGATGCCATGGCTCTGTTTTGCAGGTGACACCCCACTCATTTGCCATCCGTGATGTGCTGGGTGGTGGGGACAGCTGTGGAGCCACCAAAGACATAGGTGGTGGGACACAAGGAGGAGGAAACAGAGGGGGGTGTCTTGGGGACAGCATCTTGGTGTGTGTCCCCACCATCATCTGCAGCCACCAGCCACTCTTGAGCCAGCACCACCCGAAAGGGTCCTGGTGGCTTTTTGGAGTGTGAGCCCTGCCAGCATTGCAAGGAGGAGGAGGAAGGGCTGAAGAAGACGTGCCAGGTGATGGATGGCCCCAGCCCAGCACAGCGGCTTCGAGAGAGCGGAACCAGGTGGCTTGGGGACCTTGGGGACCTGGCTGGCAGCACCCTCCTCTGCAGAGCCCCACAGCATTTGCTCCGCTGAGCACCAGAGCCTGCAGGCAGCGGGAGCCAGGAGCAGGATTTGGAGGGGCTCCGGGTGACCCCCACGTCCCCGTGCCGGGGCACGGCTCAGGGCCAAGCCGCCATCCCCCTGACATGGCACGGCAGGGCACGGGGGCCATGCTGGCCTCTAGTGGCCTGGGCTTCCCTCCGCAGAACCTGGCCCGTGTGGTGGTGTGGGAGTGGCTGAACGAGCACGGGCGCTGGCGGCCCTACTCGGCTGCTGTCTGCCACCACATCGAGAATGTGCTGAAGGAGGATGCCCGTGGCAGTGTGGTGCTGGGCCAGGTCGACGTCCAGCTGGCACCCTACGTCATCGACCTGCAGTCCATGCACCAGTTCCGGCAGGACACAGGTAAGAGGATGGTGCTGAGCCTGCAGCATCCACCCACCTTCCTTCCTTCCATCCATCCATCCATCCATCCATCCATTGTTCCATCCATCCATCCATCCATCCATTGTTCCATCCATCCATTCATCCATCCATCCATCCATCCATCCATCCATCCATCCATCCATCCATCCATCCATCCATCCATCCATCCATCCATCCATCCTCCCACCCATCTGCCTGTCCATCTGTCTCTCCATCCCATTGCACACCCCCTCCTCTCTGTCCATCTGTCTCACTCATTCCTTCTCTCCTTTCCTTGCTGTCCTGGGCTCTGCTCCCCCAGCAAGACCCCTCCTGGCCTTGCCTTTCCCTCTCCCCACTGTCCCTTGGCACCAGGGACCCCTGCCCCAGTGGGACATGTCTCAGATTCTCTCCATCTCCTCCCACCCACCATGAGGTGCTTTGTCCCACTGGCCACCCATTTGCTCTACAAATCTCTTCCATTCAGGCTCCCCATAGAACTGGGGAGGCCCCAGTTTGGGCACTGGGAGCCATGGTGGGCACCGGGCTGGTTGCAGCCATGCAGCCGATGGTGCTGTGCTGCAGCATGCATTCAGGCCACGTGTCCTCAGGGGAAATCAAAGCCAGTCCCAGTGCCAGCACTGAGCCCAGACCCCATTAAATATGTCCCCATCTTGGTGTGACCCATTAAATGGGCACGTGCCAGCTGGGCTACAAGGGACCTGTTCATTCCTGGCTGTTCCTCCCCACCCCTGGGAAGCTGAGGGCAGGATCTGACTGCCAGGCCAGGCAAAGGCACAGTGTGTCACCTACACACGGGTGACACTCCTAGACTTGCCTGAGGGGACACAGGGGCCACCCCTATGTCCATGCCACCTTGTCCAGCCTCTGATGCCATCATTCCTGGTCACCAGACATGGTGAATGACCCTGTGTGTGGATATGGCTCTTATGATGGGCTGGGGACTGTGCCAGGGACCTGCCACCCTGCTTCTGTCATCAAGCCTGGCTCTGGATCATTCTCCTGCCAGTCACGGGCTTGGCAAGGGGCAACTTGGCACCTGCAGCCCTGAGTCAGCGTGGCTGAGGCTGCTGCCATGGCCCAATGGATCGTGCCAGTGGCTGTGGCTGTGCTGACTCAGGGCTGTGGGTGCCACCAGGACACCCTGGCTGTCCCCATGCCAGGTCCTGTCAGTTTCAGCCAGGACCCATCATCTGCCAGCAGTACCTGGCATCACAGCCCATGGTCGCCAGGCTGGGTGCTCCTCATGGTGGGGCCATGGCTGGGTTTGGGGGGTGACACATCTCTGCCAGGAGCAGGGTACTGCAGGACTTGGGGACACAAAGGTCCCTCATGCTGAGGGTGCTCCCCAAGGCACAGCAGGCTGAGGGCTTGGTCTGTGCCATGGCTGGGGAGGGACAAACTCAAGGTAAAATAGAGACAGTGTGAAATGAGGTGACCCCATTCTAAGCCACATGTGTCCCCTCCCTGTGGCCCTGGGGACAGGGGTGGTTGGGCAGCTGATGGCACTCAGGGACATAGAACTACGTGTGGTAGGGTGACCTCTCCTCGTCCTCTTCTGCTGTGTGGTCACAGGATGTGGGATGCAGTTGCAAGGACCAGGAGGATGCAGGACGTGGATGTGAGTGGGATGCAGGATGTGGGACACTGTTGTGAGTGGACCACAGGGCATGGGATGCAGCTGCATGGACTGGTGGGATGTGGGATGCAGATGGAAGGAGCAGCAGGATGCGGGATGTAGATGAGAGTTGGCAGGGGGATGTGGGTTGCAGTGGCAAGGATAAGTGGGTGTGGAACATGGATGTGAGCAGATTGCAGGGTATGGGCCATGAGTGCAAGTGGGCAGTGGGATGAGTGATGTGGCTGTGAGCAGGCAGCAGCAGGATGTTTGATGCAGGTGCAAGGAGCAGTGGCTGGGGGACATGAGCAGGATACTGGATGTGGGATATGACTGCGAGTGGGAATCAGGATGGAGGATACAAGGACCAGTGGGATGCAGGATACAGTTGTAAGGACCGAGGGGGGAGTGCAGGATAGAGATGGGAGTGGGATGCAGGATGTGGACATGAGTGGGCAAGAGGATGCAGAATCTGGCTGAGAGTGGGAATCAGGATGGATGCGGGATGCACTTGCAAGGAGCAGTGGGCTGCAGGATATGGATGCAAACAGGATGCAGGCCGTGGGCTGCAGGATGCAGATGCAAGGAGCAGTGGGATGTGATTCCAAAGGGTGGTGGAATGTGGGACATGGATGTGAGTGGTCTGCAAGATGGAAGTGGTCTGCTCCTGAATGGGCAGGAGGATGGAGGACACAGATGGAAGGAGGCAGGTATGGATATGAACCCAAGTGGGATGCAGGGCAGGGGTGCAAGAAGGATGTGGCCAGGTGAGGGGTGGGATGTGGATGTGAGCCAGCAGTGGGCAGTGGGTGCCAGAGCAGGACAAGCAGCCTCCCTGCCAACCACGGGGCAGAGCTGGCTCAGCACAACCCAGCAGCTGGGGCCAGGCTCTGCTGCCCAACGCAGCTGATGATTAATGACCATTATTAGCATCGTTAATTGGGCTGGGCAAGCGGTGCTGCCGAGGGGATAGAGAGGCACCATGCTGTGGGGGCACTTCCAGGGCTGGAGGAAGGGGCTGTGGAGCCTCCCCCCCCCCTCCCAGAGCTTCAGACATGGCTGTGGCATCCTGCTGGCTTGCAAAACAAGCAGTGAGGGGCCAGGATCTGTCTGTGCATGTGGGACAAAGCATGGCTCCTGTGACTGCCAGCTCCAGCCAGAGCCACAGCAGCTGGCAGGAAACCCTTGGTGACCGGGAAATGCTCCTGATGACCCAGGAAGAGAGAGGGAACCCCAGCCAGGGGGGGTGGAGGTGGGCCTGGATTAGAGGGATGGAAAAAAAGATGATGGAGGTTGAGCATCATCGCCCTTCCTGTGGTGGCTGAGGCTGTGATCCCAACATCCCGGCTGGCAGCCAAGCCGAAACCGCTGACACCACTGAGGGAGGGTTGTTGAGCCACCCCCGGGGAGGCTCAGCCCTGCAGACACCGATCGATCCCACACACGCTGTCCAGGGCTGCCTCTTGCTCTCATCACCCTTCTGGCACCCTGCAGTGTTCTCAGGAGAATGAGAGGGGGTGCCTGCACCCCCCAGTGCCTCTGTCCTCATCCCTGTGGGGTGCTGGGTGGGCACTGGACACACACACACGTGTATGAGGTTTGGGTCTATCCACCAGCACCCCAGGGTGCTCTGTGAAAGGCAAGGACTAGCTGCTTGCAACCCACAGTGCCTCTGTCCCCATCCCTGTGGGGTGCTGGGTGGGCACTGGACACACATGTATGAGGTGTGGGTGCTCTGTGAAGGATGAAAGCAGGTGTTTGCACCCCACAGTGCCTCTGAGCCCCCATCCCTGTGGGGTGCTGCTTGGGCACTGGACACGCACACATATGTATGAGGTGTGGGTCCATCCACCAGCCCCCCCAGGGTGCTCTGTGAGAGGCAAGGACTAGCTGCTTGCACCCCACAGTGCCACTGTCCCCGTCCCTGTGGGGTGGGAACTGGGCTCTCACACACACATGTATGAGGTGTGGGTCCCTCCACTATCACCTCAGGGTGCTCTGTGAAGGATGAGAGCAGGTGATTGAACCCCACAGTTCCACTGTCCCCATCCCTGTGGGGTGCTGGGCTGGGCACTAGACATGAACACCTGCAGCACCTTCTGCCAGCACCCCAGAGTGTTGGAGCTCTGCTCAGACACACCCCCCCCCCCCCCTTCCATGTCTCCGCAGGGACCATGCGCCCCGTGCGGAGGAACTTCTACGACCCCTCCTCAGCCCCGGGGAAGGGCATCGTGTGGGAATGGGAGAACGACAACAACTCATGGACGCCCTACGACATGGACATCTGCATCACCATCCAGAACGCCTACGAGAAGCAGCACCCCTGGCTGGACCTCTCCTCCCTGGGCTTCTGCTACCTCATCTACTTCAGCAGCATGTCCCAAATGAACCGGCAGACCCAGCGCAAGCGGCGGCTGCGGCGCCGCATGGACCTGGCCTACCCCCTCACCATGGGCTCCATCCCCAAGTCCCAGTCGTGGCCAGTGGGCACCAGCACGGGGACGCCCTGCTCCTGCCCCCAGTGCCTGCTGGTCAACAGCACCCGCGCCGCCTCCAACGCCATCCTGGCGTCCCAGCGCCGCAAGCTCTACCCGGGAGCCGTCCGCCAGAGCAGCACCTTCGCCGGGGGTGCCTTATGGCCGGCGGGGACGGGGACGGTGGCGGCGGCGGGTGGCACGGCCAAGGGTGAGGGGCTGCGGGTGCCCGGCGGGGCCTTCACCCCCGGCCAGAGCGTGCCTACGGGGGCACCGCTGCCCGGGCTCAACAACCTCAACCAGCCTGGCACCCAGCGGGGGGCTGGACTCGGCGCCCGTGCCACCGTCCCCCCGGGGTAAGGAGGCTGGGGAAAAGGGATGGTGGTGGCATCACCGAGGCTGTGGGGATGCCAGGAGAGTTGGGCACAGGAGTGGGGAAAGGGAAGATGAAGGTGCCTTGTTCCTTGCTGCCAGCTCACACAAGGAGCCCTGGCGCTTCTGGCATTGTGTCACCTCCAGCCCTGAGCTGCCCACCCTGGGGACTTGGGGGCCAAAGGGGCAATCCCAGCAGCTGGCTGATCTTGCCTCGGGTGATCTGCTGGGTCCCTGCCTCTGTGGTGATTTGTGCAGTTGAGTTGTGCCATTCTGTGCCACACCATGCCATGCCGGCTGCAGGAGACAGAGTGCTTGGTGCCAGGGGACTTGTGTCCCTGCACAGAGTGTATGACACCATCTCATGGCCTGGTGCCACCAGGCAGGTCTCTTGGGAGGACATGGGGACCACAGCCTCAGTGTGCCCTGCATGGATGGGAATAACTGAGGGGATGCAGGTTGGTTAGCTGACCCCCAGTGGGGTGTCCCAGGGAGTGTCCCTGTCCTGGCACCCCATCCCTCGTGGCCACACCACTTGGTGGGTCAGCCTGATGTCCCCTCAGGGCTCTCAGCATCAGGCTGTCATCACAGCCCCAAGCCCAATGTGATGAGCAGACTGTGACAGTCCTGGTCCCACTCACTCAGCTCAGAATTGACCTGGATCTGGCCCTGGGATATTTGGTCAGAGCCACCCTGGCAATGAATGAGCCATCCCTGGGGACAGCCAGCACCAGCTCCCTGCCATAGAGCAGGACCCAGCCCTGGGTTGAGGGCATGGGGACAGGCAGGCCCCCTGAGCCCTAGCAGATTCCTGTGTTTCCTTCACCTGCTGACATGCTGCTGTCACTTCGGTGTGCTGGGCACTGGGCCAAGCACTCCCTGCCCCCATCACTGTCCCTTGCCCAGCCTCATCCCACACATCCTCATGGACAGGTAGGAGGGTCCCCAGGAGAACCTGGGAGGTTGGGCTGGGACCTCCTCTTCTGTTCCGGCCTTGGTTGTGTGTATGGGGAGCTTATGGAACTGGCATGAGATGGCCCAGCTGGGGCAGGGAACTGGCAGGAGAATTTGGGATGAGGGCATGAGTGGGCAGCAGGGGTGAGTGGTTCCCTGTGGGCTACTGGAGTGAGGTGAGGACAGGAGAGTGCTTGGACACTGGAGGGCTGCTCTGCTCTGCTTTTGTGCTCCTCCTCTGTTCCATTGTGTGCCTCATACCTACCATCCATCCATGCACCCATCCAATGTCCACCCATCCATCCATCCATCCATCCATCCATCCATCCATCCATCCATCCATCCACCCACCCAATATCCTTCCATCCCTCCCTCCCTCCTCCCTCTCTTCCCTCCATCCATCCCTCCCTCCCTCTCTCATTCCCTCCCTCCTTCTCTCCCTCCTTCTCTCCCCCCATCCATCCACTTGCCCAGCCACATGTCTGTCTGTCCATCGCTCCCTCTGTGCCACAGGTGCACACAGGAGGTGCCCTGGGTCAGGGCGTGAGCAGCAGTGCCATCGTCCTTGGGATTTTGGTGCTGGCAGCCCTGGGATGACTGAGGGTCCCCTTGGGGCACAGAAGCCATGACCAGGGTGATGGTTTGGGTGTTGAGGTGCAGGAATGGTCCCCAAGTGGCAAGCAGGACATGGGGCGTCACCATTGTGACATCCTGATGAGGCACCCCCCCGGGTGAAGGAAAGGCTGACATCCCCAGCGCCATTGGGGTCCTAAGTGCCTTCTTATGGCACTGCATGACAACCCTTGAGACAGAACAGCAGTCCCCCAGGACTGGCAGGGGGACACTCTGCCCTGTGTCCTACTGGGGGCATGTGATATGGTGGGGGTGGACAGTGCCAACCCTGCCAGCCTAGCTGAGCCCCATCCCCTCCCATCTCCTCACAGGGTGCCAGCCCTCCCAGTGAAGAATCTGAACGGCACCGGCCCTGTCCATCCTGCCCTCGCAGGTAAGGGGGAGCCTGCCAGCAGCTGGGTGTCACTGTGAGGTGACATCACAGGGCTAGAGGGCAGGAGGAGCGGGGCACTGGGCTGGGGCACAGCCAGGTGGTGGGAAGGATGCATGGAGGTTGGGTGGAAGAATGGATGGATGGATAGATGGTGAAGAACCTGAATGGCCTTGTCCCTGTCCATCCCACCCTCACATGTGACACCAGCCAGCATGACCCTGTGGGGCTGGAGGGCCTGGGGGTGAAGGGCCTGGCCAGGTGGTGGGAAAGATGGATACATGGATGGATGGGTGAATGGATGGATGGATGGATGGGTGGATGGGTGGATGGATGGATGGATGGACATTGTGTGAATACATGGATGAATGGAGGGAGGGAGGGATGGGTGGATGCATGGACACTGGGTGGATGGATGGATGGATGGATGGACAGACATTTGGGAGATAGATGGAGGGATGGGTGGATGAATGAACATTAGGTGGGTGGATGGATGGAGGGACATTGGGTGGGTAGATGGATGGACATTGGGTGGATGGATGGACTTTGGGTAGGTGGATGGATGGATAGGTGGATGGATGGACACTGGGTGGATGGATAGATAAATGGGTGGACATTGGGGGGATGGATGGATGGATGGATGGATGGATGGATGGATGGATGGGTAGACATTGGGTGGGTGGGTGGATGGATGAGTGAATGGGTGGGTGGACAGATGGACATTAGGTGAATGGATGGTTAGATGGATGGATGGGTGGATGGACAGACAGACACATTGTGGATGGATTGGTGGCTGGAGGGCTGGCTGGCTGGCTGGCCAGACAGCAGCTCTCCCCTTGTGCAGGGATGACGGGCATCCTGATGTGTGCTGCTGGGCTGCCCGTCTGCCTGACCCGTGCCCCCAAGCCCATCCTGCACCCGCCGCCTGTCAGCAAGAGCGACATCAAACCTGTGCCCGGAGTCAACGGCATCTGCAGGAAAACCAAAAAGAAGCACCTCAAAAAGAGTAAGGAGCTGCCAGTGTCCCTGTGCTCTCTTGGCCCTGCCAGCCCCTGCCAGGAGGGGAAACTGAGGCACAGGCACTGCTGCTGCCCACAGGGGTGGCACCCCCAAGGGTCTGGCTGAAGGTTTTGGGCTCTAATGGCATCTCCCCCGCCTCTGCCCATGGTAGGCAAGACCCCTGAGGACGTGGTGCGTCGCTACATCCAGAAGGTGAAGAACCCCCCGGATGAGGTGAGTGGGTACCCCTGGGCACCGCAGCTCAGCCCACTGGGGGCTTGGCCATGGAGAGAGGAGGGGGCAGGGAATGGGCAGCCCACTGTGGTAGGCACAGATCTGGGAGGTCATGTCCCCTTTCCACCTGGACATGATGC